>NW_028151889.1:74977-122072 GCF_964638095.1 Poromitra crassiceps | reverse complement strand
TAGGGGTTCCCAACCTTTTTTGGCTCGTGACCCTATTTTGACATGTCAAAAATCTAGGGACCCGCGACATTCAAATTCCGGTACACCATCGATAATGTCATCAGTGACATCGTCAGTGATGTCATATAGTATGCTTCTTTTTCCCCGCAGAATTCTTGGATTGGATGTCACCTGCAATTACCACTCATAGAGAACAAAGCTGAAATCGTATTATCAATTTAAACTCGGAACTAACAAATAAGTAAACATTTTTTTTAAATGGCCAGTGACCCTAATTGTCTTCTGTAGTATTAAATTGGGTCTGGTGTTTTCTTTTGTTCCCCCCCTTCCCAGGCGACCCTATTTAAAGTCCAGGCGACCCCACTTAGTTTAGATGTTGTCATGAAGGTGCATTAATAAAGACAACTCTGATTCAAAGTGTACCTGTTTGTTGGGGAAGGCTCTGATGCAGCGAGTCTGACTTTTGAGGCTGGAGTCTCGTTTCTGCTGTGCAGTGCGCATGTTCCTCAGATCCCATACCAGTACTTTCCCTCCAGCTGTACCGACGATGAGCCGATCCCCAGCCACAGAGAGGGTGTACACCTTTCACAGAGAGTACAAGACAAGCATGAGACACAGACCATGCTAAAGCTTTACTTGATACCTCCACAGACTCATAATGGCTGAATTTAATGCTATTTAATGCCTTGTGCAAACATTTACTGTGAATTTGGGAAACCCTGTAAGTTGTCAGTATGTTTATAATTTGTAATAATGAATGTTTCACCAATATCATATCAACATGATAACATCCTGCACATATACTGTAGGCTACTTGGTGATTAATGCAATTATAACTGGATGAATTTCACATTTCTTTCATCAAAAAGGTCACCGGCATCAACAACTGAAGTACTTGTAGCTGATGAGCAATAACAGAATTTATGCATATCTATGAAGATTGACTCCACCCTTTCAGGCTGAGTAAAGATGCCAGCGGTGCAGGGTGTCCTCGGGTCCCACAGCCGAACCGACTTGTCCCAGCTACCAGTTACCATGACGTTGACGTCTGGGCAGGATTCCACGCAACGAATGGGCGCGTCATGTGTTCCAACTATGGTGTCTGTTTAGAGAGAATATAAAACAACCACAGGCAGTGGTACAACCCCGCAGGTTTGGGAACTTGACAGACATACCCCTTGTCACAATATATTGTTCTGGCAAACTTACCTTGGTCCGTGTTCAAATCATGAGTTTTTAACTGCTGATCTAAACCTCCACTCCAAGAATGTGCTGGATCCTAAAATGTAAATGGTTATATTATCAATGTGTAGCAGGCTAATGAGTGAGCTATGCCTAAACAATAATAGACATTGTTTGCGGCATACATAAAAAGCACAGTCAAGAACTGGAGCTGAGTGCTGGTATTTCATTCTCATGGAGTTAGCTCCAACGTCATAGAGGCGGACGGTGCAATCCCAGGAGGAAACCAGCAGGAGGTGGTGTGCTGTGCTGGGGCTGAACTTCACAGCAGAGATGCCATCCTTTGGGCCCTGGGTCAGCTTGTACTCATTTGCATTCATCATCTGAAGAAAAGCAAAACATAGAGTACGTATCTGCAGAGAGGCCAGGATGTAGGAACAGAGATGGAATGAGGTGACTGGGCTCCGTTCCATCATGCAATCTGAAATGCTTGTTTGCTCTGGAGGCCGGATTGCACAACATCAATTAGTTATCTGACAATATAAAAAGTCATGATTGACAGCTGTGACAGCCACTGTCAAACCTCCGTCAGACGGTGCCATGGCTGAGGGGGCTCAGCCCGACTCCAGTTGCAAATGCAAATGATGTCGCACAAGCAAAAATGCCAACTTGTGGAAACAAGATCTTTTGGCTTGACTTTTGCATAGCAGTAGGGAGAGGGGACGTGTCGTCCATATGATATACAGTCAATGGTTTCACCTCAAGTAACCAAATCTGCACTAACCCATCATACCCCCCCCCCCCAAAGAAAGAAAATGACTCACTGGATCTTTGGATTTGATCTCAAAATAGTGAATTTCTCCAAAATAGTGAGTTCCTCTAGAACACAGCAGGCCCCCAAACCAAACTTTAAAAACCCATCATCACAGGATAAACTCTAGGACAAAAAACACATGAATCAGAGGGCATGAAATCATTTTCATTGAGCTGTAACGGCCGGGACACACATCTTGCGTGTACCTACCTAGTGCGTGTGCGTGGCGTGATGGCTGCGGCTGGCACGCCCGCGGCATCCACACAGGCAGCGTGGCTTCTGCGTTGCAGCTGCTGTGCTGCTGTCTGTCTGCCAACTCTCTTCCTATAGAGTTTACCTTTTATTAAATTTGCTATAAACAATACAATGATGATTTTAACTGAAGATCGCTTGGGCTCACTTCAGAATCGAGGCAGTAGCCTATGATTTGTGTGTGTGTGTGTGTGTGTGTGTGTGTGTGTGTGTGTGTGTGTGTCTGTGTGTGTGTGATGGGGAGGGGAGGAACGAAGCCACGTTGTAGCCTATGTGGTTTTCAGAGGGCAGGAGAACTGCAGCTGTGAGCTCAGCTCATCCTCCTCCTTGATTAGCTGTGGCTGCCCCTGTAAAATATAATTTTAATGTATTTTGTGTCTATTTGTGTAGAGACACGCTAGAGACATGCGCGCGGTAAAAGGAAAAAATAGGCGTCGCTTCTATTCTCTAGATGACGCGCGTCTCACGCCTCGCAAGACACGCACCTGAGACGCGCGTCTGATGCCGGTGGTGTGGCTGCTGTAACCTGTTAACATGGGCGCCGAAATGAAAATCAACAGGTAACGCCACGCAGATGCAACGCAGACGCACAGCAGACGCGAGATGTGTGTCCAGGCCGTAACATGACTTTCACATCAGCTCATTGAAAATGATGTGTGTATATGCCATAGTGTTGGGAAAGTTGCTCAGGAAAAGTATTAAGTTACTGATTACGTATTAATCCTGTAAAAAGTAATACAATTACTTTACTGATTACTTGGTTTCAAAAGTAAATAGTTACATTACTATATTAATTTCGCTATCCCCCTTTCCATAAAAGTGACGCACAACCGGTTTAGCTAGCTCCTTTAGAACTGAATCCACTTTATTGGAACAATAATTAAACTTACAGGAGGAGTCCATCAATCAGCCAAACTGCATGCATAGGCTACTTTTTATTTATTTGTAATCCCTTACATTACTAGTTACTGTGGAAAGTAATACAATTACAGTAACATGTTACTTTACTGCCCAACACTGGCCATATGGCAGCGCTTCTGCTCTGAAATGATTAACTGTCCCACAGTATAAATCATCAATTCAAAATGACTTGAAGTTCAATTCAGGATAGGTTTCAGTTCAACTTAAATGTTGCTAACCTAACCAAATTGCTCTCTTTCATGAGTTTCCAATATGACGGTCGGACCTTCCGGTCTTTCGATAGATCACATGCCAGTCGCAATTATTTACACATTATATGACAGTCTATACATTTTCTATAGGAGGGATCAGCCGAGCAGCATTTTGGTAAACAAACCGCGTTTCCGGGTGGAAACTGCAATGGGACCCTATGGAGCTAGCTTTGAGTGCTCACTCTAGCCCCAGCTGTGCAGTGTACATTTAAAAAAACTACGACAGTTCACACAACTTTAACACGACATGCATAATATACATCAAACTGTTGGGCTACTGCTGTCACTCAGAATGTCAAAATATAAGCGATGTCATGTATAGTTTTTGAGATATTAACGTTTGTTTGGCACAACTCATACTAACGCTAGTTAACTGCCGCGGTTCCGCGCGTTTTTGTTTGTTTGTTTGTTTGTTTGTTTGCGGTGATTTGTTGTTGTTGTGACATCACGCTGATTCCTGATCAGCGGGACCCCGCGGCAGTTAACTAGTATAGTCCCTATAGTCTAGTAGGAAGGAGGGGGTATCATGCACCCCCGGAAATATACTTCTAATCAGCATTTCTAGATTGGAAAAATTGTGTAAAAAATGATGAGCTATGTTAAAAAGTTAAGTTAAGTTAAGTTAAGCTAAGTTAAAAGTTGAAAATGTCCCACATATCATTTTTATGCAAATTAGTGCCGCCATCACCAAAAAGTATATTTTCACTATATCTCAGCCAATATTGCAGATAACTGAACAAATAAGGTGTCTAGACCCATGTTTTGGGGGTCAAGGATCATAATAAAACTATTCCTGAAGTGGCCACATGTATCTGTGGCATGCTACTATGAAAATTAGTGCTGCCATTATAAAAATATAATTTTTTGTTCATGTACTAAATACCTCAGTCCAAAGTTCAACCCCTTCCTGATGCCAACTGTGTATTTTGCTGGGTATTCAACCTCCAAAAAAACAAGGTAAGAAGCTAACTCAGCTACACACCACACTACATCACAATACAGATGTGTAACAGGCCACAATTCTACTACAGGGTAAAAACATGGTCATGGAGAGCTAGTAGCTAGTTAGTACTACTAGCGAGCTAGTAAACATATTAAATCAAGCTAGAACCTAGTTTGTTGATGAAGATGGGTTCATCTCTTATCTCGCTTAGCGCACACAAGGCACGCAAGCTAGAACTGACCGTGCAATATTTGTAGTCAGATTTCCACCAAATATCGCGTATCATGTGTCCTGTTACATGTCTGTATTGTGATGTAGTGTGGTGTGTAGCTGAGTTAGCTAGCGAAGGGGTTGAACTTTGGACTGAGGTATTTAGTAGGCTACATGAACGAAAAACATATATTTTCATAATGGCAGCACTAATTTGCATAGTAGCATGCCACAAATAGGCTACATGTGGCCACTTCAGGAATAGTTTTATTATGATCCTTGACCCTCAAAACATAGGTCTAGACACCTTATTTGTTCAGTTATCTGCAATATTGGCTGAGATATAGTGAAATTATACTTTTTGGTGATGGCGGCACTAATTTGCATAAAATGTGGGACATTTTCACAACTTTTTAACATAGCTCATCATTTTTTACCCAATTTTTCCAATCTAGAAATGCTGTTTAGAAGTATATTTCCGGGGGGTGCATGATATCCCCTCCTTCCTACTAGACTAGTATGAGTTGTGCCAAACAAACGTTAATATCTCAAAACGTATACATCACATCGCTTATATTTTGACATTCTGAGTGTGAGCAGAAGTAGCTCAAGAGTTTGATGTATAATATATGCATGTCGTGTTAAAGTTGTGTGAACTGTCCAGTTTTGAAATTGTAAACACGCGGTCGCCAGCTAGAGCCAGACCTTCAAACTCAGGTTCCATAGGGTTCCATTGCCATTGCCACCCAGTGACGCGGTTTGTTTACCAAAATGCTGCTCGGCTGATCCCTCCTATAGAATATAAAAGTTTCATATTAATATAATGTGCACGATAAAATGTCCAAATACCTTAGGAAAGTGCCTTTGATGAGAGGGAGTAGGAAGGACGCGCTTGGGCGTCGAATTTACGGATTCGGATACACGACACACACACAACCCTCTGCACGTGACGCAGGCATTGACATAGCCTAAATAAATAGGACGCAGGACGTAAGACCCCACCCCCCAACCCCACCCCCCCCCCATATACATCAGACACACAGGTGGTAAATGGGTCAACATAAAATCATCATCATTATTGTGCATAGCAGAAAAGTGAACACACACACACACACACACACACACACACACAACAATGTCACAAAAATGAAAGCAACTTTCACTCTCTCACTAAACATAAATGTGAAAGTCTTAATACACAAACATTCAATGCAGAGACAATTATCTCTATACTATACTTTTTGAATAGGCTACTACTTGAACTACAAAAACAAACAGGGGCAAGATAGCATAGACCACTATGAACACTGTGTATATGTTTTAGTAGGCTACTTATCTCTCTCTCTCTCTCTCTCTCTCTCTCTGACACACACACACACACACACACACACACACACACACACACACACACATGCTCTCTCTCACTCTTCAGGTTTCTCTCCTTGGTATCCTGTAATGTAATGTAGTAATGAAATGTAATGTTTAACTTAGGATATTACTGGTATGCTCCCATCTCCTCTTTCCCATTCCCACTACCCAAGAACAATTGGCTCATAAAGGTATCGTCGGTATAAATATATAGTAGCCTATTGTTAGCTAAAAATAAAGTATAGACTATAGGGGTATTTGTACATATTTTCCACAGTAACTATAGCTTCAACTAAAGCTGCCTCCTTTAAACTTCAAAATAGCTTACCAAAAACGTCAATAAAATACTAGATTGATTAGGCCTATATGCTAGCTAGAGAAAATAACAGGGCTAGCTGGCATATTAAGCCCACAGTGTTGAGGCCAAGACAGCAGCAGTTTCACTGTACTCTACAGTATACGGCTATACATGCTTAGTTTGTATCATGCTGTCTTGGGTCTATTCATTACTGGCTATCATGTCATATCATTCAGACTTTCGTTAAAATAAGATCAAGCAAGAAAGGATTTGATTTGTAACACTGTTCCCAATTAAGTTTTATAAATGATTCCTTGGCAAATAATTTGAATCTATACAGCCGAGTGTGTGGTAGTGTAATGAGTTGGGACATATCCCTTCATTTGGAAGATCTGGGTTGAGTGGGTTCAAATCTCTGTGTTGTCAAGTCTTGAGCAGTCTTGAGTGTCAAGTCCCAAGTCAGTTTCAAGTCTTGAGGCGCAAGTCTCAAGTCATGTCTCAAGTCTAAAGTAGATTAGTCATTCCAAACAAATTCAGAAACAGAATTTCAATTCAGTCACCTGCTGGAACAATTTAATCACTTTCTGTTATAGAATGGAATTTCACCATCCCTCACCCGCTATATAATATATATAAGCTAATATAAACCAAATTGAATGAAGCCAAGATTCCAGGAAGTGTCTTATAAAAGTGTATTTAATGAAGCCATATTCTTAATCTCCTCTAATCATCATTAGAGAAGGACTGCAAACATCTCAATATACATTGATGTATAGATTACATGAGGATTTGTGGAATGCAGTGAAGATCTCACATTTGACATATGTGTTTATATATGTGACATATTTATAGGCAGAGAGGAGGAGAGAAACAGAGAGAGGAGGGGTGATTACTCTGACTTGGAGCCTACAGGGCTCCTGTCTGTATCAGTAAGTGTTCCTGTCTCATGGTCATTGTCATGCTGAGCCCTCTGAACTAAGGCCAGTAGAGTAGAGGGGAGAAATCTCCTCCTATGTATGTGTGTTTCCATTACGATGACAGAACTGGTCAAGCAGGATAACAACCTCCCTCTGTCACCAGAAACCCCACATCGACTAGAAGGTAAGGTGTTGAAAATTACTTTACACACACACACGGACAACGGATAAAAAAGCGAGCCAGATCACAAGTAAGATAAACAAAACAGTAGCTCTCTCTCTCTCTCATCCATTGGCATTTCCTAATCAATAAGCTATAATTACATACACATTGTATTGGTATGAGTTATTAGTTTATTGATTAGGAAATGCCATTGGAACTTAAATTTTCACTTTCAATCCAAGTCATTTACACAAACACAAGATTTTCTCGAGACTTTGTGAAACTTTTCATGTCGTCAAAGTACAAGTCAAAGTCAAGTTCGAGGTCATCATAACCTAGCCAAGTCAAGTCAGGCTCATACTGTACATCAAACCAAGTCTCAAGCAATTCAAACTTACTTGAACCCAAGTTATGCGACAAGAGTCCCCACCGACATGTCAGCCTTGAGAAGACCAGGCACGCTATCAATGATTGGCACTCTTATTGGTGAAAGCACTCTGAAGATTTCACCAGGTACTTGCAAAATGGTAGGAAAACGGTTTGTGCACTTTCGCTTCAGGTAACCAAGAAATGGTTAGCTTGTGGGTGGTTGCTACCATTTGGTTATTTATCACAGGGCCATTACTCAAGCCAATGTAATTCTACCTGCATAAGAGAAATGCTTAGCCACAATGTACAGACGTTGGTTAGAACAGAGCAACAGAGTAGCATGCATATGACTCTCCTCTTCTGAAACAGAAATCTAAATCAAATACTGCACTAATAAAACAGAAGATGTCTGGTTTCAGTTCATAATGCACCTGGACCAAGTCTCCACTCCCTCCCCATGATCCCCCATAATCATTTCATGATGAAAGAAGTGAGACAAGGGTAAAAAGTTGAAAGAAGGGAGAGCTTTGTACGTGTGCATGCATCCACTGCTTCCTCAGGTCGAGACGGCCATCTTTGAAGATGACAGCAACTTGACGTTCGTCTTATTCTGCATCAGACTCTTCTCTGCACTCCCAGAGCGGAGTGAGTGGCTGCGTTTTCCTATGGCCCTCTGACAGGAGAGGCACCTGAGATGAGGAGAACGTGTGAATGGTCTTTTAGGACTTCCTGGAATTTGAAAAGACAGACCACAAAGTATGACATAAAGATTTTAGGGTTAGGGTCTTACATTCGGCGCATTCTGGGAGGGCGTTTACACTGGCAGGGCAAGGCCTGCATACACACTATGACTTCTAGCCATGATTTGGCATCACAAGTGGTTATCAAGTTCAGACTTCAGACTGATTCAACGCTAGGTGTGGCGTTGTATAGATGACTTTAATCTCTTGCCTCCTTGTCCCAGTCGGGACTATCTCTATTTCATACATAGATTTTTACACCTTGAATATGGACTGCACAAAGACAAATACTGCACAAAGTCAAATTCCTCGTTTGTAACATGATTACTCACTATGGCTATTAAAAGTATCTTAAATATTGGACAAGTCATGAGGTCTTCCTGTATTGTGAGCTGATCAGTGAATCAAATCTGAATGGAGACCAGCAATAGCCAATTGGGGGCTGCACATGAGAGAAGGAAAACATACTTGAAGTACTGTATGGAAAGAACAATGCTCCACCTCCATTTTGTTGTGGTTCTGTGTCGTGGTAGCATGAGAGCGTTAATGCTTTTGCCCCATCAGGGGACTGCATGGTGCTAGAATTTAGATTGTGTGTGTTCCCCAAACCCAACTGGACAAAACGCTTTGGTTCGTACAATCTGCTCCTCACTTGCTCTAGCCTCAGAACAGAGACTCTTGGATTCTCCCTGCGTCTCAGACAGGACCCGCCAACTCCACTGTGGGCTCCTTTTAAAATAGTCCTACTTTATTTTTTATTTTTTCTACCACAGTCAGTGTATATCAACTTTCCAATATTCTTACATACAGTATAGCCCTTTTTCAGGGCCCTACATTTTCATACATGTAGCATGACACACACACACACACACACACACACACACACACACACACACACACACACACACACACACACACACACACACACACACACACACACACACACACACACACACACACACACACACACACACACACACACACACACACACAGTACTTGGCCAAGTACAATTGGGGAGAAAGTGGGGGGGAATCAGAAAAAACATTGAGACAAAACTATGCAACATTCAAGAACACAAATAGCCTGTTTTGACGGACAACAATGTTGACAACAAGTAATTTTCTTGTGATTGCTACATTACATGTATGAACAAGTAGGGCCATTTTAAATGGAGCCTGCAGTGGAATTCGTGGGCACTTGTCTGAGTCTCTCTGAGTCTCAGTTCTGAGGCTCAGGCTACACTCGATAGGCATTGGATTTTCTGTGTAGTAATTTTGTCTACTACTGTATATATCATGTACAATGATCAATTCATTTTCCACACTTTGGACCAGCAAGGTAGCCTACTACTAGTAATAATCAACCGACTGACTGACTGACTGATTAATAGGAGGGATCAGGTTGTTTTAAACAAACGGCTTCCACAGCTCCTGGGGGCAACTGCTGTTGGTTTTAAACAGCAGTTCAATGTAAAACCATGCCCTCTTTGAGATCGAACTGCTCCTTCGTAAGCTAGACACTCCATTCCAACTTTAAACGAGTGACCACTGTTAGGACTATCACCTTAATTCAGCTTTAATTGATATTTTGTACTGTTTGAGAAATCGCAGTTTATGTTTTTTTCAGCCTTTAAAATGGGACGCTATGGAGCCAGCCTTGAGAATGTGTGACTCTAGCAGGCTGTACTTCTTACTAAATCCACACAAAACTGTGACATTTCATACAACTTTAACACTACATACATATATATCAGACCCTTGAGCTACTGTACTTCTGCTCTCACTCACAAAGTCAAAATATAAGCAATGTGACGTATAGTTTTTGAGATAGTAACATTTGTTTGAAAATTTCAAACTAGTTAACTGCTGCAGTGGCACCCGGAAGTGCTTTTTTGTTGTCATGATGTCATGCTGATTCATCCTATACCTCTACCTGGTGACAGCCTTGGCAACAAGATAGGCCAGTTCGGCCACGTTAAGGACCATGCAGATGGAAGAGGCGGTGGCCATGAAAATGGTGAAGATGGTTTTTTCAGTGGGGCGCGAGATGAAGCAGTCCACCAGGTTGGGACACGGCCACTGGTCACACTGCACCAGCCGTGGCATCTGGAAACCATCGTACACCACGTATAGGGCATACCTACAGAGATAAAGAAACCATCTTAAACCACGTATAGGGCATACCTACAGAGATAATGACGCGCTGTTTGTAGATCAGCAAAATGTTATGAGACCACTTCAGGGTATATAGAATAATATATATTATGTAGACATAAAGAAAAATATAAATACCATGATCTTTCTTTCTTTGATGACATCCATGTTGATCAAATTCATATTTACATTGATGGCAAAGACATAGACATACTGAGAAACAGATAAACAGATCTTACATGAATCCTCCTTCGAACAGCAGCCTGAACACTATGCTGCAGGCGTACGTCCACCAGAGGGCGCCGGCCAGTGGGAATCTCCGCCTCTTCAAACTCTCCAGTTCTGTCTCCTGGGATGCTGCTGAGCCCTTGAGGAAACCAGCTCTACCAGAACCCTGGTGCACAATACAATGTATGACATGACACAACACGACACGACACGACACGACATGACACGACACGACATCACATCACATAATATGACATGATTTTACAAGACTTGATATTATGTGATAGAGAATAGAATTTTCTCTATCATTATGTATCAACATATTATTATGACAAATATACAAATATGACATTACATGACAAGAGCTGATATGTTTAAAATTGCATTTATTTATTTTTGATGTGATATCACAATATGCTTTGGCAAAATTTGTTTCCCAATTCATGCCAATAAAGCTTATTATGAATTTGAATTTATGCATGATATGGTATGACATCACTTGAAATGACATTATGTGATGATACAACATGTATCATGTGTATTTTATGTACACATAAAATATCAAGTGATACATTACATGGGATACTTGCCTCTGTTCAGATAACAAATGTGACATTTTATGGAACAATTTGAAGGCTACAATTTGCAGTTTACAAGCTCCACCTCTGCTTAGATTGGACTATGTCATTTCTCCAGACAGTAGTGTGAGAACAGAGACATCACCTGACTGCAGCTTGGGCAAACTTGCATGTAGGTGTGATTCAGCATATTGTGACGATATGTTGGTGCTGATTGTGTGGTTTTGCTCGGTGATGCACAGTGAGAATGTGTTGTCATATCCATACTATACAAGTGTTTCCCATACATCAATCTATTTGTGGTGGTACACCACAATAGGTTTTGAGCACCACAAATAGATTTTGACTGCCACATATTAATTTCTACTAGTTGACTGCAAATTCCTGCTTTAGGGCTTATATAGCCTAAGTATTGTGTTGGCTGAACATCATTCCAATCAGTTAGTTTTTATTTTATTTTAATTTTGTTTATGCATACAAAGCAAATGTTACTTTGTACTTGAGTTCTCCCCTGGAAGTGATTTTCATATAGATGGGCCATTGTATTTAAACAACCTGTATGCAGAATATAAGGAGACAATATTTTTTTTCATAATTGTAAAGCATAGTAAAGAGGATATTAATGTGATGTGTGTACTTCTGTCTCTAGCCTCTTCATTTTGCTCTCAAAGTGCACAAGATTGATGCATTTTACTTTAAAATGTACAAAGCTTTCTGCCGGGGGGCATAGCCCCTCTGGACCCCCCTAATGGGGTTCTGCATTGGTTCCTCATCTTTCACTCCCTAGTTGGAAAGCGTAGAATCGCCCATGGTTTTCACCTTGTGAGTGTGTGTGTGTGTGTCATCATGGCAAAATGTAGCAGAAACTACCACAGAAGCTGTTTTGAGTACTTTGCCAGGTGTTTATATACAGTATCTGTCTGTCTGTCTGTCTGTCTGTCTGTCTGTCTGTCTGTCTGGCTGGCTGGCTGTCTGTCTGTGGACAGATTTTGCGAGCACAACAGTGTCAAAACCATGCAGGATGCAGTTACAAAACTTTACAGGCATGTAGTTGACATAAAAACGAACATCGAGGCTCGGAGTCTTCTCTGAACTTTCCTACAGCTGTGCAACAGTCTCTGACACTGGGGACAACTGTCGCCAAAAACAAATTCTGAAGGAATGGAAATCTCCCTCTCCACCCTCTTTCCAATTGTGGTTGACGGACATGACCTCTGTTATACGCATGGAGAGACTTAGGTTCCTGAGAACCAATGGACTTAGAAAATGTATAACTATCTGGGACCCGTTTTTAGTTTACCTCAACGAGGCTAGGGGTGACGGGTGACTCACCCGGCTGGCTTCCCATAGACCCCTTGAGTGAGATCCCAGGTATATCGTTTACAAGAACATAAGAACCATAGGTGGCTGGCGGCACCACTTTGTAATGTTGATTATATTTTTTGTTTTGTTTTTGTTTTGTTTTTCATTTCTTTCCCCTGTGTCTGAGTCTGTTTGTCTGTTTTGTCTTGTTTGTGTTCTATACAAATTTAAAATGTGAAAATAAAATATATATAAAAAAAAACAAAAAACATCGAGTTCGGAAATGGGTGTGATTCAAGCAAGGGGGCCCTAACCCTAACACACACACACACACACACACACACACACACACACACACACACACACACACACACACATACACACACACACACACACACACACACACACACACACACACACACACACACACACACACACACACACACACACACACACACACACACACACACACACACTTTACACCCCTGGCTCATTCCTTTGTCACAGCCGTCGCGGCTGGGGTGATCCAATCGCGAGATGGTCTCTAGTTAGATTTTTAAATAGCCTACTACACATACCTGTAGGAGCTTCTTCTTATCGCCATGGTTACGGTAGGCAATGTACATGGCGACGAGGAGGGTTGGCGTGGAGACAAAGACAAGCTGAAGACACCAGAGACGGATGTGGGAGACGGGGAAGAAGTGGTCGTAGCAGACGTTCTCACAACCAGGCTGGAACACAGAGACACACACGCTAATTGAGTCCTGTAGTAGGGAAATTATTTCAGTCTCCATACTCACTTTATGTCACTCTGCTGCCCTGTATAGTCTTCGCCATCATCATCATAACCATCATCATCGCCATCATCATCATGAGTTTCTTCCAAAATGTGATATGAACGATATGGCAAACTTACTGTAGGGGAGACTGGGGTTGGGTGTAACATTGGATGAGTTGTAACAGCACCATTTCCACCAATCAAGGATAAGTTAGTCATATGATCACCTGTACACACCCACCACATCCTTCATGTGCAGTTTCATGGCTGTCAGCAATAATGCAGATTTTACAGCCAAAGAACTGATGTTCTTTAAAGTCATAGATTTTTCATTACATTATGCAAATTGTATGATGTGGTATCAATTTTTTCTTCTTTACTGTTGTTGTTGCAGCGTACCCAGCTAGTGTTACCACTCACCCCAGTAGTGGGATAGGTTGTAACAATCATGGCACTCCTTGTGTTTGACATCATGAAGTCTGTCATATTATAATAGAGATTACATTGATTGCTATTTGTAGCAGACAAATGTGGGCACACAAAATTTGAGAGATCTCCCACCAAAACTCTCAGACTTATATAGACTCTATGGATGAAATGTGTTACGAATCATCCCCGGGCTCCCTTACTGTTGTTAAATTACTCCTGGCATAAAGTAAAACTCATTACGAAATATTATTGAAGTTATTTTCCTCTTGAGTTGTTTTCTTACAAAATACTTACATTTCAGAGAATGTGATAAATCAGTTATGCTAATGAGACAATGATTACACTAATAACACATGGGTGGTATTAATATGAACTCTGTCTATTAAAGCATTCATTGTTGTGATATTGGAGTGTGTGTGTGTGTGTGTGTGTGTGTGTGTGTGTGTGTGTGTGTGTGTGTGTGTGTGTGTGTGTGTGTGTGTGTGTGTGTGTGTGTGTGTGTGTGTGTGTGTGTGTGTGTGTGTATATATATATATTATGTTTCTTTTCTTTTCTTGTCTGAATTTGTTGTTGTTTTTTTGTGTTGGTTATTTGTGAAAAAGAAAATAGAGGGAGACTGTACATTCTGAGTTACTTATTGTTTCATTGGAGATTGTGATTGTCTGATTACAACCAATGTGTACTGTACTCTACCTTGCAAATAAAAACACTTAAATATGTCTATTAAAGCATTACAGAATCATGTTCGTTTCAAGACATTTTCCTCTAATTAATATGCTAAATTATGCAGCAAGCTGCTCCAAAATCAAAACATTTAGTTTATAGGGGGAACCTGGCTGTAATGTGTGTATGTATGACGTTTTTATCATTCTATGATTCTTGAGTTATTGTATTCACAACCATGTGGATTGTGGAACATATTATTTTTTATAGGCTACTAGCACACGTTCGATTTCTAGGGTGGAGACTCTGTAGACGATGCGCCATCGGCACAACATGTTGTGGGATTTATAGTCTCGCTGGCCAGCCTCTCCTCCCTTCCGTGAGAGGAGTCTGGCTGCACGGAAAAAGGCTGCTGGCATAAGCCCTCCCCTGCTCTATAGCTGCTCTCCCATTGGAAGCGTCGACACTGCCGGATTTCCGATCCCCGCTTATGTCAATCAGAGTGGCTTCCGCTCCCTCCTCTCTGTGTGTCGCTGTAAATAGTAATAGCAGTGAAAACAACAACGCTAACTAGCTGGCAAGCTAACGGCAGAAACTTACATGCTAGCTTGTTGCTACACGCTGAAAATGGCAAGTTGGATTGTTGGAAACTATTTTCCAAGGGCACTGCCGCTAAGCGCCGCCCATCATGGTGACCAGTGCCGCCAGGCTGGCCAGCGAGACTATGGGATTCATGACTGTTGATGTAATCACTGATGTCATAATTACAGGAGGGACATCATCAGTGATGTCATAAATCAAATAGACATGAGTGACATCACTGATGATGCCAGAATGGGGGACTGGGAAGGTCAGAAACTGAAACTGAACGTTGCCTCATTTGAGCTTGATCTGCCTGGTCTTGCTGCCTGGCCTCAGCAGGTTCTCTGGCTCTTGATGTCACAATTGGTTTATGACATCACTGATGACATAATTCATTTATAATATCACTGATGATCCCACAATCAACACGTGACCAAAATTGTGAACAATTGATTTATGACATCACTGATGTCACAATGAAAAGTGACTAACAGACACCACCCGTGACTACCACCGCCTGCTCATTTTAATTCTTCTTCTTCTGTGGTGTTTTATGGCACTTGGCATCCTTTATGTTGCATTACCGTCTCCTTCTGGATTGATCCATCCACTGTTTCCCTACATTTTGTCCCTTCCTCTCTCTTGTTCCATTCGTTCCTCCTTCGGAGAATCCAATTTTAATTATGATGATGATGTCGTATATTTTGCAATGAAGCACATCAGCATCCTCACCTGCAGTGTGTTACAGGTGAAGTCGGACTGCTCGTCACCCCAGACGCTCTCGGCAGCCACGACCAGCACCATGACCCGGAAGATAAACAGCACCGAAAGCCAGATCTTCCCCAGGCTGGTAGAGTGACGGTTCACCCCCCATAACTGGGCGTACAGAGTGGGCCAATTAGCCATCCTGAGGGAAGAGACAGGAGACTAGAGAACGCCGTGTCAGTAGAAGACTGCAGTTTGGGCCGCTCTCAGGTGTGAATAAAAGACTGCGGTTGTACTGTGCTGCTCTCAGGTGTGAAGGCGTGGAACTGTGTGAATGTCCAACCCAAGCACCAGGATAAAATGTTGGCGTTGTACGTTTCTGCAATCCATGGACGTGTACAATCTCAGCATAAACAAGAAAACAGCGGTTAAATTGAAATGCCAAACCTCGCTGCCTTACAAATGTTAAACGCAAATAAAACAACTTTCACAACCTTGGTTATGTTTAGGCAAGTAAAACAACTTGATTAACGTTAGGGTCATGGTTTGGGTTAGGCTTAAACAATAAAAACATTAAATGTGACTCATGGTTGAAATGTAGCTCTCCGGGGTGAAAGGCAAGTGTTTACGACCTCCACCCACCCCAGCCACAACATCCTTACTGGCCCAGCACTATTTCAATAGCAGACTATGACGTAATATTGATAAACACGTATGTAGAAACATCATATGCATTTTTGGTTCAGAAATTAGACGATATTCTACATTATTATATTATATTGTACTTATCCGTGGATTGCAGAAACGTACAATGCTGACATTTTATTCTGGTGACCGTGCTGGAATGTGTACCTTTCTAAAGGTAAGAGAGGATGCAACTGCCAACTTTGTAACTTGATAATTAAGTGATAAACTACCAGTGGTGGGAAAAAGTAAGTAAGTAAAAGCAGCAATAGGAAAAATATTTTATTAAAAGTAAAGATTCTGCCTTCGTAGGTTAAACATGTTAACCTGCACAGTATAGAAGCATTAGTAAAATAAGTATCAAAGTAAAGTCATCATTCTTTCAGTGTTAAATTATTGATGCATTAAAGTGTAAGGAGGAGTATTTCAATGTTGTCAGTCTAACTGCTCCATATACTGTTGGGGAGTTTCAACTGTAACAATGTAACATATTTTATTAGTTTACAGTATCATATGTTTTGTGTGTAAAACCTTACTCTGCAAAGCAACCAGTAACTCCAGATGTCTAAATAAATGTATTGGAGGAAAAATAATATGATTTCCCTCTGGAATGCACAAAATGGAAATACTCAATTAAAGTGCCAGGACCTCACCGGTAGTTACTTTGCAACTCTGCAGTCATGCCCCGGGTTTGACGTCATCGTCTACCCTACAAGAGTCCCGTCTCCGTACATAGACTTGCCTGCGACTCTGGCTCTTTAGCTGTCTAAATCAGCGATACGGACGTATTTACAAGTGTCACAGAAACATTTCAAAGCCACCTACTTGAGAAGAAGGGTTCATAGCTTCTCGACGTCGGGGCTAGAAAGCTCGATGCTGCTCATAAATGCCTCTTTTCATCCGAAGTCTGTGCTGGTGATATTATTTTTTACCGAGCTTTCGACCAGAGTGGCGCTGTTGAGCGCTGTGACGGCTGGGCTCTAACCCGGAAAAAATAATATCACCAGCACAGACTTCGGATGACAAGAGGCATTTATGAGCAGCGTCAAGCTTTCTTTTCTTTTTTTTTATATATTTTTTCTTGATTTTTTATCCCATTTTTATCCCCCATTAGTGCTAATTTAAATTTATTGATCCTGGTTGCTGGGGGAGAGCCGAAACTGGCTCCATGCCTCCTCCGAGACATGGGCAGTAGCCAGCCGCTTCTTTTCACCTGACAGGGTAAGCTTCACCGGTAGGGAATATAGCACGTGAGAGGATCACGCTATTCCGAGTTCCCCTTCCTCCGAACAGGCGCCCCTAATGACCAGAGGAGGCATCACATCAGCGACCAGGATATTGCATGTTTTGGTGTGGGGTTCCTATATGAAGGAGCATCGAGCGTTGAGCTTTCTAACCCCGATGTCGAGAAGCTATGAACCCTTCTTCTCAAGTATGTGGCTTTGAAATGTTTCTGTGACAATTGTAAATACGTCCGTATCGCTGATTTATACAGCTTGGGAGCAGGGGCGGCTCCAGGATTTCAGTTTTGGGTGGGCTCAACAAATGTAGGCTGGGCCCATCTTGGCCAAGATGGGCGGCACCCGATTTGAAAAAATTTTGAGGTATTTTTTTTTACATTTTTAGCGATATTTAGAGGAATATCTAATTTAAATTAATGATTTGAGGGCTTTTTTTGACCTTTTTTAGCTACACTGTACATTACAACAACAACTGAAGCGCCAAATTTAACTCCTGTCAGTACTTGAAGTCTAATATAACAGTTTTATTTTTCTTTTATTGTTAGAAAGAGTCAGGAAACGTTTTTGTGTGTTTATTTTGTATTCAAATGTTCGTTTTAAAAATTAATTAATTAAAAAAACATATATATATATTTAAAAAAAAAAAAAAAAAAAAAATCTGATTGGGCCTGGGGAAAAAGTGGGTGGGCCTAGGCCCGCCAGGCCCAATACTGGAGCCGCGCCTGCTTGGGAGCCAGAGTCGCAGGCGAGTCTATGTACGGAGACGGGACTCTTGTAGGGTAGACGATGACGTCATACCTGGAAAGAGGAGTAACGGGGCTACAGTCTATTCTGCTCAGGGTAAAAGTCATACAAGAGACAAAAAGTACAAAAACTAAAAAGTTGCACAACAGAAATCTATTCTGAACTGAAGATGATCTGCTGACTGGAATGTTTTCGCACTTTTGTAGTTTTGGCATTTTTTTGTCACATGTAAATAGATGCAGCTACAGAGATGGGATTGGGAATGTTTGAGCGGGTTTGAGCGAAAGAAGGCAGAGTGGCCGAGGATGAAAGTAGAGATGGGAGATGAAACAAAAGAACAGAGACGGAGAAGGCTGAGAGAGGGAGAGGATGAAAAGGAATGAAACTGGGGAGGAGGAGGAGGAGGAGAGGAGGCCCGCTGCCAACATTCATGTGAACTCCTCAACCCGCCGTCCCACTGCCATGCTGGACTAACACACTGAACCACTGTACCAACCCACTCTACTACTGTCCACATGCACCATTCAAACAGTGTGCACGACTGGAAGAGTTGACTGATTGATTGGTTGTTTGATTGATTCACTAATTGATTAATTAATTAAAACATGAATAAATAATATAATTAATAAATAAGAGAATAAATATAGAATGAATAAAGAAGAAAAATACTCCAATTCTAAAATACAAATGCAGGGAATAATGAGTTCAACTTATTCTGTGAAAAATACTATACACTGGCTTGCAGATCAAAACATTTCTAAACATGTTTTGCCCTTTTTGTAATCAAAGACCCAAAACATGCATACAATCAAAGTTCATGGGATTTACAGATTTTCATACTCTGCACTGACACTTTGTTTGAATTGAGAACTATAATGAATGTTGTTAAAATGTTGTTGTTAAAATGTTATTTTGTGTGGCAACAGCTTCAATTGCAACACTGTAGCAGCAACCTTGAGTTCAAAGTTGGTTATAAATTTACATACTAGAAAATGTCAAATGCATTAGATTTTATATTACAGTAATTATACATATATGTGGCACTTTAGCTATTTCATCCATAAAATGAGCTGACATGGTCAAATTTGATTTAAAAATGGCATTTCCTAAAAAGTGTTAAATTGAATTAGTGTTGCATGGGAAATTATTTATGCCCATTTTTAACCCTTTAAACTAAAATGACACACAAACTCTCACCTTCTGAGTGGAGTTTCAGGATCCCTCTGGGAAAATATCCCACATTGTCCCTTTCAGCATGCAGACAAACCCTCTGTCACGTCAGCTTTGGGATCATTGATGAAAACAAGAAATTTGTAGCTGCTGCTTCCCTGCATGAAATCAAAGAAGCGCCTGCAGACACTCCAGTGTCAAGCCAGCCAGAGTAAACTTCCTGACTTCCTGTGAGCACTTTCAAATTAAAACCCCTGTTCATGAACGCGTTGCAATGTTTTATGTGTAATACAAAGTGTAGAAGGGGAATAAAGATTGTATTTAATATAGGGCTGCAACTAATGATTATTTTCATTATCGATAATTTGGTCTATAAAATGCCACAAAATGGTGAAAAATGTCGACCACTTTTCCCCCAAAGGCCAAGATGGCATCCTTGATGTCTTCTTTTGTCCTGACCATTGACCACACCACAACAGTCCACAACCCAAATAACTACTTACTGTCATATAAAACTAAATACACCAGAAAGTATTCACATTTAACATTTAAGAAGCTGGAACAAGAGAGTGTTAATATTTGTTTTCCCTTAAAAAATGTGTCTACACGATTAATCGATTATAAAAAATTGTTTGCGATTACTTTTCTGTCAATCAACTAAATTAAGGAGGAATCTGTGGTCAATTAATTCCATTATCAGACACCTTAATTGAGTTATATTGCCACTGATGGACATAATCATACAGGCCAATGAGAATTGTTACCTTATTCGGAAAATAAATTATACACATGCAATCCAAAACCAATGCAACTCCTTTTCCTTTCCATTCAGTCTCCAGTTATGTGGGTTACACCACAACTTTGGTTATCCATATATTCGGCACACAAATGCATCTATAGTATAAAGTCAACCAAAGTGCAGTGTCCCTGCATTCTGTGCAGTCCAAACAGGTTACGTTAAAGGTGAAATGTGTAGCAATTTAACAATAATCTATTATCACATTAATTTTAAGATATTAATAATGAATGTAAACAAATTAGACATTGCTGAGGAGATTGACAGCTACACTACAGTTTGCATTGTGTGCAATCTGATCAGATTTGGAGGGAAATCTGCTAGATAGCTTTATGACACACACCTGTTCCAGAGCAAACAGAGCTGAAGCTTTCACAGATTATGTTATAGCAGATGGTGAAAGGAGAGAAAGAACAATGGAAAAACCACTTCCAATATGTTCTTCAAAACACAAAGAGAAAAGCTTTGACTGAAGAAGCAAAGAGCCACTTTGTGACTGGCAGCCATGGGGATTATGGGAAATGTGGTCTTGATGTGGAGCACCAAAACTAACAATACCACTGGCATGAGATACTGTAGACTAGAGGCAACCAATTGTCTCCACCATCTCTTTTGTTTACAGTAAGATACCAAGATATTGACGTTAAATAATTTGCTCTGGCAGACGTGTCTGTCCCCGCCCACTCCCATTCAAGCAGATTTTCACCCGGCATGAAAATGGCCAGGCCAATCACAGCCCCTTTATTACACAGCTTTGTTTAATACTCATCTGATTGGTCAATCACAGCATTCTACGTCTGTTATTTATGTAGGCCTATACTGCTGCTAGCAGACTGATGCTATGAATGAACGCAGTTCTGACAGTGAGGACCACGTTGAGTCATATCAATCCACAGAAAGAAGTCTGGCAAATTAAATGCATCAGAGTCCTGCATCACCCTGTCGGGGTTTATGTAAGGGATAATGTATACTGAGCCGGTGATTACTGTGGAAATAATGACCGACAGGTGAGATTGAGCCCGACGCGCAGCTGAGGGCTTAATCATTCACCTGAAGGTCATTATTTCCAGTAATCACCGGCTCAGTATACATTATCCCGCTTAGAACACGGCCTACAACTAAATCATTCAATAATCTGACAAAAATAATTATTCAAATATTTTAATAGCGTTTTCAACACAAAGTGGTTTCATTCGTAATTGGCACACAAGACACCACAGCTGCAACTGGTTGGCCTAATTAGTAGGCTAGTGGTTGCTGACAAAAGGCTCTTATCAACTGATTAATACCAGGTGTGGCAGAGCAGCGGTCGGTTGTCGAGAAATAATGACCGGTGAATATTGTTGATTGACCAATCAGAATCGAGTATTCGAGAGAGCCGTATTCTAATTCGCGATAATGACCGGGTCGCTGTAACACACCATAACCACCAATTTCATGGTGGTTGGCAAACCAGCAGATCAGTCTGTTTACATGTTTCAGTCGCTCTGCGCTACATCACACGTTTCGTTGCTCTGATTGGACATTTTGGACTCCGCCCATTGGTAATGCCCCCTGGAGATAGAAATTTAATTGAGAGATTCCAAACTCTTTTACACTTTTGCGAATTGGTCTGGTGATGTCAGGCTACCAACGTATCAAGTTTGTATACAAGTGCTACAAAAACTATAGTCATACTTCAGTTTTAGAAAGTATGTAAGTACATACAGCGTTCTTGTGTTAAAATAGGAATATTTAACAAAATAGTTCATGCAAAAATTTGATACATGTTTCAACATAACACCTTAATATGGACATAATATAAACTCACTGGGAAGACCAGCAGTGTGGAAGTCATTTGAATGAACAGAGTTGTATTGTAGTGTAAGGTGTACAGGGTAGGGCTGCGTGAGGGGTTCTTGATCTCTCTGTGGCTGTAACTGGACACAGGTGCAGTACTGTACAGTCAATGTGACTTTTCAGAGGCAAAAGAACACTCAGCAAGCTGGACAATGCTGCACTGTATCAGCTAATGATGAACATGGCCCCGCCTGATGATCGATGAGCTATTTTCTCACTGTTAGTGGAACAAATAGAACTTGCCAGAGACATGTATATAGAAGAGTCGCGACATCTCCATTCACTCCAATGCACCAGTTTTTTAATATCAAGAGTTCCAGCAAGTAAAGTCTTGGATTAAGCAGCAGGCCCGTATCTAGCGATGAGGACAGGGAAATCCGGACCTCCCTAATAATTTCAGAGAAAAGAAAAAAAAAACAATTTTTCTTTCTTTTTTTTTACAAATGTAATTAAAAATATTTTGCAGTGCACTATGTTCCTTTCTTGTTTAAGAATGTTTCGGGAAATGAAAATGTAGTCTATTTAAATAGAATTATCAACAATAACAATCAAGGAAGTTACATGCTTGTAGGCTAGAGAAGAAGAAGAAGCGCGCATGCACGCACATGTTGTGTTGAACCAACCAACAACCAATAAGAATTGTTTAATCTGGCAATAAAGAAATGTGAACTTGACATGCTATTTTAATAGCCTACTCAAAAATGCACCTCCCACTATACAGCAAAGAGAGGAGTCAATGTTTCTTGATATATGCCATTCAGATCAGAATAATTAGTCTAGTCATTAAGTTTGCTGATAATATTTCTATCATGTTAAGTCTGTGTCATGTTAACTGGTGTATTCACCATTATCATCATGCTATATATCTCCCTCTTTGCTCTGAATGAGTGAGAAAAGGAGAAAATACTGAATAATTACATCACAACAGTATCCTAATGTTAATTAAAAATGAGATATTCCTCTAAATATGGCTAAAAAAGGTAAAAAAATACATTTTTATTTATTTAAAATGATATATTACTCTAAATATGGCTAAAAAAAGGGGGGGGGGAACCCTCAAATTTTTTTCCGTGTCCCCTTGCCATGTCTGGACCTCCCCAATTTCAAAACCCTGGATACGGGCCTGTTAAGCAGCACTGTCGAGTTGCAGCAAAATGGACAGTTTGCGTTGTACTTTGAAAGTTTGTTTTTAAATCAAATTGTACATTATCAGCTTTATTTTAGGATTCAAAAGTAGCGCGAGACCCATTCCTGGCTGTTCATTGGCTAATTAGTCTCGCATTTTGGTCCTCCGCTGACGCCACTCTCTCTCTAGAGCACAGGCTCTCAAATGTTTTTCAGCCAAGATAGAAAATATACCGGGGACTCCCTCATTCTGATTTGTGATTTTCGGCTAAGCTTAATTGTTTCCACGGTAACGTGCTTGACTTTTAAATTGATAGGTTTGTTAGATTAGAAAGTAATCCATGAACCATTTTAGATTTAAAGCATAAAATGTTTTCGTTGAACTATGAAGCTTTTGCAAAAAAAAAGTTATTATTTTTATTCTCCTGAAAACTTTTTGCGGACCCCCTTGCAAAGTGTCATGGACCCCTGGGGGTCCCCGGACCCCCATTTGAGAACCACTGCTCTAGAGGACACTCGAACTTGCCAGAGGTAGGCTCACTTTTCATTGGGTAATGACAGCAACAACATATTCCACCTTTTTCTGCTTAAAGGAATAGTTCACCCAAAAATGAAAATTCAGTAACTCTCAGTTGTGGGAGTTCTTCTGGACTACCTGGCTCGTCCAAAACTGGTGAAAAGGGGCACCTTTGTATAGTGACGCCATGGGACTTGACAAATTGGCAACACAGGATGCGTTGGGAATGAGACGGAGCTGGCATAATCCAAGTCTCATGAAGCCACGATCACTCGATTAGGCCCTAGTGATAATCCAAGTCTCATGAAGCCACGATCACTCGATTAGGCCCTAGTGATAAAAGAACTGTGACAGATTCGTCCAGCCAGATTAATTGGGATTGTAGACGCAGCAGCAATTGGCCGAGTTAGGATGATCTTTCCAACATGGCTGAACAGAGCAATTATGTGAAGGTAAGAACTTTCATAAAGCAGAAAATGAACCACAAGTACAATGTAAAAGACATGCATATTCCTTGATAACTATAGAGAGCCAAAATTATACCCACTTCCATTTTAGGATGTTTAAGGTGGGACATCCCTCCTATCATTGCTCATTATTTTCCCTGAGTTTCCCTTTCCGTTTGTCCAACTTACTCCTGCATGAAGTACAGATGGGTAGGCGGAAGCATTCGACCGGTACATCTTGGGCCATCAATAAGTAGCTCGCCAAAGAAAAAAAAAAAAAAAAATGCATAAACTAACTATGTTTTTTTAATGGGGGGTTCCTATCTGGAGGAAACCCCAGGGGAGAACGTGCAAACTCCACACAGAAAGAACTGATACCATTTCCCCACCACAGTCAGAGTATGTCTGAAATCCAACTAATCAGTGGGCCAGAATGGCCACCAATCAGTGCAGTACCTCATTAGCATAAGAAGCTGATAAAAACACCATATTTTCTAATTTTAATTAAGAAGAAAAAACTTAACAGAAGTATTTTAAAGACACCAGCTAATACAATATATAAACTTGCTGAAAAAGAAAATGATACCCCTCATTTAAGATGATCCTTATGGTATTGCATGATGAATGCATGTAAATACTGTATACGGTTATTTTAATAAAGTACTGGTTCATGGAGATTTGACAATGGCCTCAGGCTGATATGCGATGTGAATATTATGCAACTCAATACTTTTGTAAAATGATTGACAAGATTACCTGGCATCTGCATCACAGAAAACTGAGTACATGGATAAAATAAGCATCCTTTAGGGGAGGATTAACACAGGAAGCATATCGGGTTAGCAGGGAGACAGAGAGGGCGTCAGTGATTGTAATGGAGTCATTAGGGGAATAACAGCAACACTTATTCCTGATGCATATCAATGAATGGATATCAGTGTCAGGGCCAGACTGAAAGACCCACTGTTGACCAGAGAAGAGAAGAGAAGAGAAGAAAAAACAGAGAGAGAAAAGCTGACAGATTCTTTCAAATGGGTCCATGCGATCCATTCTGATGAGAGGGGGGTGGGGGGTGAGAGACACAGTGAATGGGGGGAGAGAGAGAGAGGTAAAACAGAGCTGATTGTTAGAGTAGCTCCTGGTCAGCTAGCCAGCAGGAGAACAGAGGGGGCCAGTGTGAGGACAGACACACACACACACACACACACACACACACACACACACACACACACACACACACACACACACACACACACACACACACACACACACACACACACACACACTGTACAAACACACACACACACACACACACACACACACTGTACAAACACACACACACACACACACACACACACAGTAGGGCCTACAATATGCGGTATACACACATACGGTACACATATCTACAATACTACACACACACACACACACACACACACACACACACACACACACACACACACACACACACACACACACACACACACACACACACAGTACACTGTATACAACGAGGGGGAGAGCAGCTGGGCATGTGACTGAGTAGCAGATTGTAGGTGGACTTGGCTGACTGATGCAGGATGTCCTGATTCCTGTTCTGGATCTTGCCCCAGTACAAGATTCATGTTTACTTTTGATTCAGTCTCCATCTTTTTTCTTCTATCTTGGAGTTTCTGTTGATGCAGTTTAGTTTCTCTTTTGCTTCTCTGTTCAGTCATGGTGGTTATCACTAGTCTGGGTAAACCCAGCCTCCACGTGACCTCTATCTATGTGCTATCAGTCACTTGTGTTTACCCAGGCTAGGTTATCACTGCTCATGCTAACTAGCCGATAGTAACTAGCCAGCTCTTCTTTTTACCCCACTGTGGTTGTAGTTCAGAAATGCTGAATAGAATGCTAAACTCCAGTCTATAGAGATTTTTTTTATTGGTTTAATCAGAAAAGCAGAACAGAGGAACCTGAGAGCAGAAACAGTCAATATTAGTTTTGTTGGGTGCAGTTAAAGGCTTAAAAACCATTTTACTCTATTGATTTGCACAATATGCTGTGTTCAAGTGGGCTCGTGTTTACTGTGAATACATCAATCCACTTGAACGGCCCCCTCATGTGGTATTTTCACGACTTGGCATGTGGAATCTTTGTGAAAGCTTCGAAGCTCACGACTTGTGACATGTCTTGTTGTAGTTATTCTTGTTATCATCAGGATTGAAAATAAAGTTGTGCTAAAAAAAACATAATCTGGGGCCATAGATGTGCCCTTTAGCTGTACATAGAAATCTCCTATAAATGAGAAGTAGTTGATCTTGAGGACCAGGGAGGCTAATTCACAGATAATCACTGGGGGGGAGGTCAGTGCGATCCTGGAGGTAAAAGCCTAGAGCATCTAGTCCTCTCTCATGAGATATGTTCATATAAAGGCTTTCCACATCTAAGGTAACCAATATAACATCTCCAGGTAGATTTTTAATTTCAGAAATGTTATTAATGACATCAGTAGAATCTTTAATGTAGGATGGAAGTCTAAAAACATAGGGCTTAATGAAATGGTCAACAAAATTAGACAGGGGTTCCAAAAGGGAGTCATTACTGGCTACAATGGGTCTGCCTTTAGGGTCTACAAGGCTTTTATGGATCTTTGGGAACATGTAGAACACAGGAGTCACAGGATGTTTACACAGACTCAAGTTAAGAAAGTCATGTTCATCTTTAGATATCCAGTTCTGTTCCAATGCCCTGTCTGTGACATCTAAAATCTTCCTTTGGAAATCTGAGGTGGGGTTAGCCTTAAGCTTCCTCTAGAATTGTTCATCATTAAGCTGGCGGTAGGCCTCTTTCTTATAATCATATATAATCACCCGCCTTATCAGCAAGTTTGATAATGACGTCATTGTCTCTGGAGAGTTCTTGTATGGCCAATCTTTCATTAGGGTTCAATGGTTCATATTCATTCATTCATTCATTTTGTATTTGTCCATGGTCTATTTTTCAACCACTCTGCAGAAGGTTTGGATGGAGGGATTTACAGAAACCGGATTGAATTTACTTCTATTTCTAAACACAGGTTTGTAGACCCTTGTGTTTCAGAATTACCAAACATGTGCTTCAGTTTAATCTTTCTAAAAAAGTGGAATAAGTCCGTTTTGATTTCAAAACAGTCAACTGTGCATGTAGGGACAAAACTTAGTCCTCTAGTCTAGACAAAGCAGAGATTTGGTGTGTATTGAGTACCTTGCTTCATTCATCTTGATACTTTTAAGCTGCAGCACCTCAGCAAAGTCTGATACCGGATGAGCGGTGGTCATTTTACTATCTTTATATATTTGTTCTTGTAAAAAAAAAGGCGGGGGGGGGGGGGGGTCTTGTTTTGGCCATAATAAGAACCACCAGCTGATTATAAAAGCAGTTTTGCAGTTTTTGCTAGAGCTCAGCAGTGGGTTGCACCAGCTGTGCGTAAGTTGAAACGTAAGCTAGTTTGAACGTAGCAGTTAGTGTGGACTTTACACCCTAACTTAAGACAGAACTTACGTTCAGCTGGTGCAACAGGCTGTAGGCGGCTGTGTAACGGCGTTGTGTAGGTGGTACTTGCAGCAACCCATGTTAAGGGCTTGTCCAGGGGTGGATTCGAACTGCCGACCCTTGGCTTGGGAGTCCAGCATGTTAACCGCAACACCAAGAGAGCTAGCTCCCTTGGCGGAGCTGGTTAACATGCCTTTATACCTGGGGAGTGAGTTTAACCAATCCACTCGCTACCACTCGGGACTCACGAGGAATCCGTGCTGATTCAACTCGGTTACAGCTGCATATATGGAAAAAAAACACCTTACCCTAAAAAAATTGGAACAAAAGGTTTTTCAACTGTTTTTTGTAGTATTAGGTGTCCTTAATAACATACTAAAAGTCTACCAAAGTCTGACCACTGGAAAGGTGTAATTTTCAAGATGGCATCCAAGATGGGCAAAAATTCCTTAATTGGGGCCTAGAAATCCATTGGACTTGTCCAAATTGCAGAGATACAATTACATAATTGTGAAATCCAATATTTTGTGTGTGACTATTAAAACGTAATATGTAATAAAAAAAAAAATTTTTTTTTTTTTTACTGGAACAAGGCTTCATGGTATCCTCAAAAACAGCTAAACAGAACAAAACGAATTGTCACAATTTTCAGCAATTCAGAAGGTGGTGGCAGAGAATATTGGCAGTCGATAGATATATTGCTTGCATTATTGAAAAGTTGTGGATAGCTCTGTGGATCAAATTAGGCTCAAACAAAATTCATATTTGAATATACACCCTATACAATAGACTACTTGCACAACTCCACTACTTCCTGAAATGAGTAGGGCATCTTGGTTTCCTGTCCTACACTATTGGATGAACTGATTAATGTCAGGTGTGCCTGACTGCTGCAGTCACAACAACAGTGATCAGGCACACCTGACATTAATCAGTTCATCCAATAGTGTAGGACAGGAAACCAAGATGCCCTACTCATTTCAGGAAGTAGTGGAGTTGTGCAAGTAGTCTATTGTAGCCTGACCATGACTGCTGGTGTCATAAACCAAGAGACTTGCAAAATCTGCCATGAAGAATTAGGAGATGCTTCTGATGTGGTTGAAGTTCATCAGAAGGGAGCTGATGGAATCAACAGTGCAAGTGTGCAAAGCGGGGATGACATAGTCATTTCAGCTGGTGAAAAAGCACACTCAAAATGTTG
The DNA here is from genome assembly GCF_964638095.1 of Poromitra crassiceps. NCBI lineage: Eukaryota > Metazoa > Chordata > Actinopteri > Beryciformes > Melamphaidae > Poromitra > Poromitra crassiceps. The sequence goes on along the minus strand of NW_028151889.1, from coordinate 92,946 downwards.
AAAGCAGTACATCAATCTAAAAGACATTAAAATCCATAGAAAAGAAAGTTGAGCCACCAAAGAGAAGTGCCAGAGTAGCAACTAGTCCTTTCAACAGCAAAATCGATCTGTCTATTCTTTGGGACTACATAACACATGGAAGTGCAGACTCTAGTTATGTAAATACCGATACGTCCGTGAAGTCCATTCTTGAGTGTTGTGACAATCGTTCAGATGAATAGGCCTTCACCGTGAAAGGCAGGATTGAATATTATTGCTGTGATCTACATGCTGTGGAGTGGATTTACCATCACACATGCAGTGTTCATTTCCGTAATGGGCCACTACAGTTCCAGAAAGTCCCAGAGGCAAAGCGCAGAAAGTCTGGCCAGCCCAAAAACATAGATAAGGAGCAGGCATTCGTGAAGGTTTGCTCTTACCTTGAGAATACTGAAGAGGAACAGTTGACAGTTACACATTTACGAGATAAAATGGAGGAATTTCTGACAAATACAGATTCTGAACCATTTGGAAAGGCCTACCTCAAGACAAAAAGAAAAAAGTATGGGGGCAGTGTACATTTTGCTGAAGGAGAAGGCAGGCCTCCAAGACATAGTGACAATGAGGGAAAGAACATCACAGATACTGAGATCTTATTTCAAAACCCAAGCAAAGGACGAAGAATCACAGAAACAAGTGATGACAGAAACAAGTGATCATTGAAACAATGGCGGGATTGATTAAAAGTTATATAAAGTTCAATGTCCCGTCCCTTACAAATCAGTATCCAGGTGCAAGTGCGCTTGAGCTTGATTCTGCCCTTTCGTTTGTTCCGACACTCTGCGGACATTGTTAAATTGTATTTTTGTGGGAGACAAGCCGAAAGGTTGTAGCAATTGGACAGCCAATTGTCCAAGCAGTTCGACCACGTGCCGTTGTTAGCTTCCTTAAGTTGGCCTTGCAGTGCAGGCACATCATTTCTATCGGTCACAATTCCTTGTGGATACCCTTCATGGTATTCATGCTTCATACTGCTGTTGGCTAGGGTAGGTAACTGGTGATTTGTGTCTTGTTTATTAGTTTGTTAGCCTGTTAGCTTGTTTTATTCTGGATTGGGCTTCTAAATGTGTTTTTCCTCGGATTTTGGCACAAGGGATAGTAACATCTTGTCCTGTGTATTAATTAATACATCTTATGAAGAAGTCTTGCGTTTTGAAAATAATGCAGCAGCTTCAGTTGCCCCAGATATGGTAACGGATGACATGGCTCTTCTTTTTGCTGGTGACAATCTTGACCACAATATCCTTACTATCGATGGCAGGGGGACCTCCCACTGAATGGGTATCATAGCAGCACTCACTCCAGGGTGAAAGAAGGATTGTGTCATTCCAATGAGACACGTTACCAACCAGGATTTTTCACTGCAAAATAAAATTCCAATCACAGAACATCGCAAAATGATTTGCGAAACGTGTGCCAAACCATCGTTTTCAAACTACTCCCGGCATTGATTGACTGTGATAGGACAGTTGATATGGTGTGGGAGCTCTCACTAAACTTCAAACAAGAAACCCCTGGGTGGCAGGGAATGATTGATCAAGGATTAGAACACCCAGGCCAATCATCTGTTGTGTTTATGCCTATGATTGACTTGTACTCTGGAGACAAGACATGCATTCTGTCCATGCTGAATTTCATTTGTGATCTCGCTATCAAACACCATGTTCAGCCCATTATTAGGTTCAATCAGTGGTGGCCCTGTTTTGACTAATTTCACAGTACCACACAGTAATAATTAATTTATTCCTTATTGGTATCAAAAGAAATCTCCTGAAAGCTTCAACATAATGTGAATTATAAGTGAAATCACCATTATGCATTATGGCACGTGGAAAAAGGAGAAATGTCCAATTATATTGGAAATTTTTCTTCACTTTTAACATAAATATGCTTATAACCAATTGCTTTAATATATACTTGTACTTGTAATCACTTCACTATAATTTATATATGCTAATTGGATTCCTAGATCACAAAAACATGGGGTTAGGCACCAAAATTACTTGTCTAGGATGAATAATGAAGGAGTGGTCTTAAGGAACTGGCGGCGGCCATCTTGAAAATTAGACCTTTCTAGTGATCAGATTTTGGTAGACTTTTGATATTGTAGCGCGGGGAAAGGTGGAGTAGTATGGGATAGCTAGTAGGGTGTAGGTCTAACTGTATCTGTCTGTTATGTTGTTCTGTGCATGTGGGGTTTGGGGTTTTGGAGTGGCAAGTGAAGGGAGCATAGGGCCAGTGGGTGGAGACTAGGGGAGGAAGTGGAGAGCTGTGTGAAGCTGGAAGAGAGCAGAGGTGCTGGGGAGAGCTAGGCTAGGCTAGGCTAGGAGAAGCTAGCAAGGTGTTGGCGTGCCTGCCTTTATGTGTGTCTGTCCGCTCGTTAATAAAGAGTTTGATAAGCCAAAGGATCTGCCTCGGTGTGCGCCTCATTCCGCCACATTGGTGTCAGAAGTGGGATCGTTTTGGCTTAAAAATCAGGCTCGACTTAGCGTTAGCAGTTAGCCGTTTCTAGCTAGCTGCCATGGACGACCACAGCGGAATGGCACGTGACGGAGCACGCCGGGAGTTGACGATACCTCCGGAGCACAGCTGGTGGTCTGCCAACTTGGGGAAGATGGAAGCCCGGTTGTTGAAAGAGGTCAGACGGCTGTTGGAGGCTACGCCTGCCTGGGCGGAGAAGTTGATGCAGCTAATAAAAGAGGCCACTCTGCACGGTGAGCAGCGGCCGGAGCCAGCACGGAGACTGTGTTGGACATGTGGGAGACCGGGCCATCTAGCGAGGTGGTGTCGCAGCGGTCCCGGGGGAAAGACCAGGTACGCGACGCGACGGTACTGGGGAAGACCGGGAGCCTGCTGGTTATGTGGAAAGATGGGACACCTGGCCAGGGAGTGTCCAGAGGCTGTCGGAGATCGGGGGACAGCGGGAGAAGAGAGACGTGCAGGCGGCGGGCAGGTGAGACTCTGCTGGACTTGCCGGTCGCCGGAGCACTTGGCCAGGGACTGCACTGAGAGTGTGGAGGCCGGAGGTGAGACACAGGCTGGAGAGAGTGTGAGCCGCCGGGGAGAAGAGAACGTTGTGACGGATAGGAGAACGGTGCTGCAGGGGAACAACCAGAGGGAAGAGCCAGTTCTTCAGGTCGGGACGATTGTGTTTCCTGAGGTACCAGCGGTGCAAATGTCGGAAGAGCCGGCCCAGTCAAACTGCTCCACACCCCCCGCTGGTGCTGTGCGGAGGTCCGGGGTGGAGAGTGAGATGCCGTCCATTTGTGTTCCCACCGCTGACCTGAGCTCGCCGCCCCCTGGTGGAGGGTGGAAGGACAAGCGTCTACAGGTGGAGGATGAGAACGTGACTATGGGGGATGTCGATGTGGAGGAGTGGATACGCAGACAGGCGGAGGACGCTAGCGTTGGACCGGTGCGCAAGTGGGTGGCGTTCGGACGCCGGCCTTCCGTGGAGGAGGTTGGCATGTGTTCAAGTACCACGAAGGGACTGTGGGAGTTGTTTCCGGACCTGAGGGTGTGGGGGTCGGGGATTCTGGGGTTGGAAGGGCGCGGGAATGGAGGCAGCGTCGTGGTTGTGCCCAGCTGCCTGCGGGGGTTGGCGCTACGGGGGGCGCACAGGGGCCACAGCGGTCAGGGGCATCGCGGGCCTGAAGAGACACTCAGCCGCCTTTGTCGACATTTCTACTGGGTGCAGATGGAGGAAGAGGTAGAGGACTACTGCCTTTGCTGTGTTGAGTGCGGTGCGGGGAGGGTGGACAAAACTGTTGAGTGGGGAAGGGTAGGACCACCTGTGCCATGGTAACATCAGAAACGGAGATGGGCTAGATGCACGTGGGACTTGGGGATGTGATGTGCGGGGGGGAAATAAAAAGGGGAAATGCTCTGTTTGAAATGAAAAATGTTGAATGGCTTATAGTGTTGATGTAGGGTTGTTTTGGGGTGTCATTTGGGGGCAAATGGTTTAAAAAGGGGGGGGCAGTGTAGCGCGGGGAAAGGTGGAGTAGTATGGGATAGCTAGTAGGGTGTAGGTCTAACTGTATCTGTCTGTTATGTTGTTCTGTGCATGTGGGGTTTGGGGTTTTGGAGTGGCAAGTGAAGGGAGCATAGGGCCAGTGGGTGGAGACTAGGGGAGGAAGTGGAGAGCTGTGTGAAGCTGGAAGAGAGCAGACGTGCTGGGGAGAGCTAGGCTAGGCTAGGAGAAGCTAGCAAGGTGTTGGCGTGCCTGCCTTTATGTGTGTCTGTCCGCTCGTTAATAAAGAGTTTGATAAGCCAAAGGATCTGCCTCGGTGTGCGCCTCATTCCGCCACAATATGTTATTAAGTACACCTGATACTACAATAAACCATTGAGAAACCTTTTGTTCCATTTTTTTTTAAGGTCAAACCATATTTGCAGCTGACTACTGCAGAGCTGTATCCGAGAATATGAAGTGTATGAGTTAGGTTAACCTTGCCCTGCGGAGGGCAGTAATACGCCCAGAAGCGTTTACACTGCCGAAAATCGGATAGAAGAACCTGTGTCATGTGACCGGAAGCGGAAACTGCCCACTTTCTCGCCAGCCCCCCTACAAAAAAGCGAAGCAAGGTGGTTGATTCAGCTGACTAGATACATAACGCTAATTATTTGATCTGTGAAAGATAGCCATGGCTCTGGAATCAAGAATCACACAGGAAGAAATCAAGAAAGAACCAGAGAAGCCCATTGACCGAGAAAAGGTAGCCATCTGCTTTTCGCTTAACGTTGTTTACCTCATGCTAACTGGTTTGTTAGCCGCCGGCAAGGCTAACAGTTTGGCGATGTGGTTTCTTTTTGTGTGCAGGACACTAACAAACGCGATTTTAAAGTAGTATAAAGCTATGTCTCTGTCGCTGCAACATCACTTCCTTAGCTCTATAGGCTGCAGAGACAATCAGACAATAGAATACACGATAACTTAACGTAGCTAATAGTTAGCCGCTAAAGCACGCCAATGTGCTAATCAATCATGTGTATTCAACTCTGCTACATTACGGCTAACGCAAGGAAGCATTCAGCAGATTTTTGAATGCACTTTGGTGTGTGTGTGTGTGTGTGTGTGTGTGTGTCGAGGCTTAGCTACTGAAGCATCAAGCTTTAGTGTTACTATGCCAACATGGCATGGTTTTGTATAAAGAGCAGCTGGAAATTCGGTGACTTTCAGAAGACTGGGTCTGTAAATCATTCTGCAGTATTAATCAGTCTTGTCTAAAAGGGGTCTGTGCCATAGACTGTATAATTCATAGGGTCTGTGCCCATTGCTGCCCAATGCCATAACAAAGCAGGAAGACTGTTATTTTTATGGCAAGTTAAGTTACCATGGGAAATTTCTCTGTAGAGATAGTCTGCACTATACTATACTGAGAAACCCAGAAATCGTTATGGTTCTAAAATTATACTGATTTCTTCAATAAAAAATCATTTGAATAAACTAATAGAAACCTTGTCCATGAGTCCAACATTTTGATACCTTGTGATTGTTACCTCATTTGAAATAATAAGCAAACTGATGAGGTACCCACATAATTTTTTTGATACTCTGTGTTGGTTAGATATCAATTCTACTTTTGTCTCTGTGTGTTTCTACTGCAGACCTGCCCCCTGCTGTTGCGGGTGTTCACCACCAACAGTGGCCGACACCACAGGGTGGATGAATTTGCCAGAGGCAACGTTCCTTCCAGCGAGCTCCAGATATACACATGGTGAGATCACTAATGGCACGTACAAACTACAAGATCCTCGTCAGTCTCTGTTCCTTTCACACTAATATACTGTAAGTTACACGTGTGTTTTGTTGTGGTACCGTTTATCCAATGGAATCATGTTTGAGGCATTCAACTGACGCTGTTTTAAACCAATAAAGTAGCTACTAGACAGAGCCTTGGTAGTAGCCAATCAGAAACAGCGGAGGCGGGTCAATCATATGGACCCGTGCAACTGCGAGACTTGTCGAAGTTTTGCAAAACATTAGAAACTGGGGAATCGTGGATGTATTTTACCAACTCAAAATGGACAGCTGATGGATAACATTAGGTTATCTGTGGATATTACTGGTGGATAACGTCATCTGAGAGCAGCTCTTCGGTAAGTGTCTCTATTCGCTGCTATTAACGTTACCAAAATGTCCTGTTAAGTGTTAACGTCATGAAAGTTAACTTTGTTAATCTCCGTGTTACGCGATGTGTACGGTATTCACTCGGCTTCCGTAAATTATCTAGGTGCTTGTACATAACGTTACGTTAAGGGTTTAAAGCTAAAGAGTAGCACACCAGCATGGACGCGCTGTTGCTATTGTAACGCCACGTTCACACACACGCCTAGGGCGACGCTTTAAGCAACGCCTAAAATTTAGGCGTCCTTGTTAACAGACGAGATCGTTCACACATACCGCTGCCACGCTGTGCTGAAGCCACGCTCGCGCTGTGCCTACGCTGCGCTGCATTTATCGTTTAGGCGTCTGTTCTATTTTTCAGCTCTAGGCGCGCTGAACTGTCAAGCTGGCTGTTGTTTCTGGTGGACTTGGGCCATATTTTCTACCGAGTTTGCCCAAAAGGGAGGGTGGAGCGCGAATTAAGAGTGCATAGTAGGAGAGCTGTCCTTCATGTGTTCCTCTATTAACGTCTTTTCTGTCAGATGTATTTATACCCCCCCTCTCTCAATGCATGTATCACTCATGGTGTTGATGACTCATAGTCACATGATTACCCGAGGGAAAATAACAATTACAGCGGGCCAGGAAATAGACAGACATCCTCACTTGCACATTACAATAAAAAAGAGGACTCACCCATGCTATAAATCAGATCTGAAAAGTGTAAAAAAACCGCTGCTCATGTGTTCAGCGTAGCGCAGAGCGTGGCGTCCTGTGTGAACGAAAATAGGCGCCAGGCGTGCATGAAGCAATGCCTATATGCGTAGGCGTAGGCGTGTGTGTGAACCGGCCGTAAGCTGTTGCAGAAAAAAGTGCTTATGCGCCATCAGTTAGAAGCAAAACACAAAGCTGCCGTTCATTCTCTCCAGCACACTGCTTCCCTGCCGGGTGCAACAACGACCACGACCGAGGTACGAGCATCTATGGCTGACCGTGTGTGCAACCTGAAAGTTCGCGTGTGTGCGTTCATAGCGGAGCATGACCTGTCGTTCCATTATGTCGCAGCCACTAGTCGAGCTCGTCAAGTCGGTTGCTGAAGATAAGAGCGCACTCTCCAGATTGTCAATTTCGAATGCACACGCCTCCTACCTCTGCACACATGGCATTGCTGCCCAGCACAAAATTCAACTGTCAGCCAAATTGCAAACAAAGATGTTCTCTTTAAATGCTGACGAGTCAACAAATGCAAACATGGACAGGATCCTTAATGTTCTGGTCAGAAAGATACATAGATGGTTGATTATTTGTATGACTACATTACAAACTGAGTCAAGCCGTGCAAAAAGTATCAGTTTTATTGAATAGATTCTGTCATGTGCTGATAAGTGCAGTAAAACCTTTTATTTTTCATTGTACGTCCTTAGTTTTGATTGATGTTTGTTTTTAGAAGTGCATTGCAGATAGACTAAGGAAACCAAGACAAGAGTTAAATAAATGTTCATGACTACTTGCACAACTCCACTACTTCCTGAAATGAGTAGGGCATCTTGGTTTCCTGTGGATGAACTGATTAATGTCAGGTGTGCCTGACTGCTGCAGTCACAACAACAGTGATCAGGCACACCTGACATTAATCAGTTCAACCAATAGTGTGGGGCCCCGTTCCAATACCCATACTTGTACTTCTTTCTTGTAGTATGTACTGCCGCTGCCCTCACAAAGTATGGATTGTAGTGTGCAGCATGCATGCAAAATGCATACTATTGGGACACACTACATCTGTCGTCACGTGAGCTTCCTGAACTCCGACCTCTTGCTCACTTCCGCCGACGTCTGCAGCGCCACATTTGAGTTTTTTTTTTTTTTTTTTTTTCAATAAACAAAGTCTGGCAGTAACAAACAGTACATTATACAAAAAATTCAGACTAAACATTTACAAAATTGGAACAGACAATCAAATAAACAAAATAAAATAAATAAAGCAAAAACATTAAGTCAGAGATCTAAACAGGAATCAAGATATGCATGTTTTGGTACACACCATGCTTGTTTGGTTTTAACATATTTCAAGGCTTTCTTAAAGTTAATTATCTCATTCATGAACACGCAGCTCAGTCAGTGCGACGTAACTCCAGTAGGTGGCGGTAATGCACAAAAAGTTGTTTGCCAACCGCCATAAAACATTAGAAGAAGAAGAAGAAGACATAACTTCCTGCTGCGCAAAGGATTGTGGGGAAGTTTGGCTGAAGCAGCATGCATCGATGCATACTCCGAAATAGGAGCTGATGTAGTACAACATCCTGGTACTTTTGGCATACTGCATCTGACATACTATGTATTGGGACATACTAAATCTTTTTTTGCCTACTAAATAGTATGGAAGTATGGGTATTGGAACGGGGCCTGGGACAGGATCACCAAGATGCCCTACTCCTTTCAGGAAGTAGTGGAGTTGTGCAAGTAGTGCATGGGGGGAACTGTGTGTCTTATTTGTAAAATTAAATATCAACTGCAAATGAGTGAATAATGATATCGACATCAGCAGGTGGTGGTGAGTGAGAAAATGAGCGGATATTAGTGTTTCCCCTATATAGCTACATCTGGAGCAGAGCAGTGCCACTCACTCAGCAAATTGATGGTTAAGACTGAAAAACAGTCTAATCTTAATGTTAATAGTCCTCTAATCTGGTTTCAAGGGGCCAATTTTCCTTCGGCGGCACCGATGGCACCGCCGAAATTCTTGCCGCCGGTATCCTCCCCCCCCAATGCGAGATCAGTTTTCAGTCAAAATATTTTTTTTTTGCTTTAATCCCTGCAATAAAAGACGGGCGTGTCGGTCTACTAATTAAAGTCATTTTGGTTTTCACATTATATGACTGAGTTGCGACAAGATATTCCACCAGGAGGAGTCCCTGACAAGTCTGTCTGGTCTCCAAACCACGTTTTGTCACATAAACACAAGTGAGAAATGCGCTGATATGCAAGGAAGAACAAGGTCTGCTCACTTTTTAGCCGGCTTTATTTACAAACACACACGCTCTCACAACTTAAATACTTTCTCTGTCTTTGCTCCTCAGACCACTTGCCCGGTGCTCAGAGGGTCCACAGTCCGGTCTAAATAACACAATTCAGGCTTATCATAATTATCGCGGCTTCCTCTCCAGCCAGCACAGAGAGCAGTCAACGGGCACCAGCTGTGCCAGGCTGCTTCATACAGTAACATTTGGAGAAAAGAGGCGGTCCTCCTGATAAATCCTTATGTCGAGCAGCACAGCAAAAAGTGTAGTTATAAACAGGACAGAGGAAACTCTCTTGTGTAAATGTTTTTTAGACAAGGCTGCCTAAGCTGCTACAGATGACAGCCTGTGTTAGGCTTGCCGCAGTAGTCGGTGTTACTGGTGTCACACGGTAGTGGGGCATACACCGATTACATAACATGTCCACCGGTAACACATTTCATTTTTATGGAGGAAGAAATCTGAGGGAGGGCCACCGCTCGACCCAGCCAAGTCTCGGCCAAGGTGCTGGAAAAATAACTAGACTTACAAATATAAAAGGAATTTCCGCACACTTGAATCTGTACAGATTTCACATTTATTAAGCTTTCGGTCGACTAGACCTTCATCAGAGCAGGAGGAAGAAATGAAAGGAAAACTGCAGTTTCAGCATGCACAGGGGTAAATTACAAGCGCTCCCTCTGGGCTGCAGTGTGGCTCCACTGTTCTGGTTAGACCAGCAACTAACGTTAGTTAACGCTATGCATCTTATGAACACAAATTATGCCCTCATACACATGTAGGTAAGACTCTTAGCTAAGCCTGCGTGTGCATGCTGTTGTCACTGCGGCCCATTTCTGGAAATGTGCCTTTTTTCCACAGCGAAAAGTCGATGCTAACTTGGCATCATTGCTAGCGGGAGGGAGGACTTACCAGCATTCAGTCATTGCCTGCTTGCTGGTATTGTTAATCCCATGTCAGAAAAAGTCTCCAGTTGTGTCGCTAATGTTAGTTTCTTTTGAGAAAGATTGTCTCCACGGGCGTCTGAAAAGTTGTCTCGAGTCAGATGCAGCCATGAGTTGTGGGGCAGCAAGTGTTGTGTGAGCGTCCAAACTAACGTTAGTACTTTAAACAGCAGCAGCAGCTTGTCTCTATGACCCTACAGAATGGACGGTTAAAGTTAGACTCTTGCTTACTTCAAAACTTTTATTATCAACATACATATAACGTAACATTCGCTCTAGTCTAGCTCGGGTCTAGCTGCTGAGGATATCGAACTGGTGTCTCACTGTTATTGTTCCCGGGAAAAACATGCACTAGTAGGAACTAACAATCCTATTGTTTACATTTATTTTTACGTTGTCAGCGGTAACACCTGTGTTGTCACGTGTTTATTACCCGGTGGGAAAATGTCCACACCGTGGCATCCCTAGCCTGTGTCTGCCTCCTCTCCACGTGTCGTGTGCTCTCATTGGATGCAGCTAGTAGACTTGAGCTAGTGCAGTGCCTGTTGAGCCCTGCTCCTTGGATCCCCAGCAACACACCCGGCAAGTGTAATGTCAATCAGACAAACGGTTCTCGGCTATTCTATGTGATCTCCTTTTAATAATGAATGTAATGTTTGTTTGTTTGTTTTTTCACTTCCATTCACTGAGCCCCCCTGGGGAGGCTCGTCTCCCACTTTGAAAACATCTGGTAACTGCTACAAAAGTCCTGAGAGCTGTACACACACACTCCAACACAGAGACATGAGAGTTTTGCATTGCAACATATGCTCGCAACTAGGGTTGGGTACCGAAAGCCGGTACCGCTACTTTTACAACCGGTACTCCCGGTACCGAATTGCAACACATATTTAGGTATCTCATTTAGGTGCCATGCCCAAGCTGCTGAGCGAAATATCCACCCTCCGGTGCTCTGAAACCGTTGCTGCACGCACCTTCACTAACATTATAGGGCATAACACATAACATTATCGTTTGAAATCCTCTTTGCAGCCTCTTTAAATACAAAAAAATTAGCTTTAACTTTAAAAAAGTACAGTTTCAGTCACCATTTAGGCATTGGTACCGTTTTAAAAGTATCGTTTTAGCATCGCTATCGGAAAAGTACGAAACAATACCCTACTCACCACAACATAGCCGTTTGAGGAGGAGGAGGGGGTCGTCACAGTTTGGGTTCCGGCACATTTTAGCCCCACTCGGGAGAAGATCCACAGCGAGAGAACACGGCGACGCCTGGCATGAACCAAAAATGTAATGGAAACCGAAATCAGCTGAAATCAGCATGAGCTGGCGTGGCTTGGCGCAGCCACATGTGCCAGTGGAAAAGGCCCGACAGACAGACAGACATAGATTCTTGGAATTAGTAGAGAGATGTAGAATTGGGCGTTGGAGCCAGTGTGTCTGACTGTGTGTTTGTGTCCCAGGATGGATGCGACCCTGAAGGAGCTGACCAGCCTGGTGAAGGAGGTGTATCCAGAGGCTAGGAAAAAAGGCACTCACTTTAGCTTTGCCATCGTCTACCCTGACCCCAAGAGGCAGATATACAGGTTGGTGTCATGTGATGCATTCAATGTTTTTGAATATAGACATGGGTTATTGACAGTGCTTGAATTGAGATAGAGAATTACAAGGGGGCCACCTCGGTCAAATTTCACTCCACCTTCAGCTCTTGACAAGTGAAAACAGAATATTTGGTAAAAATATTGCCTTTACACCTCTCTTAAATGTTGATGTCCATGCCCCTCCTCCCGCCATCCCCCAGAGTGAAAGACATCGGCAGCACTGTATCTGGCAGGAAGGGGACAGACGACTCCATGACGCTTCAGTCTCAGCGCTTCCAGATCGGAGACTACCTGGACATCGCCATCACGCCACCTAACCGAGCCCCGCCCATAAACACACGCATGAGGCCCTTCTGAACACGCACACACACACACGCACACACACACACACACACACAAGTCTACCCGCATGTTTGTTTTTTTAGACATTGTTTATCTTGGATAACCGTTCATTTGCCTGGCTGGCCTCATTTTATAAAATGTGACGTGTAATAAAGTTTTTGTTCCCCACTGAGTTTTCTGTATGGAATTTAATTAGACTACGGTAGTTATTTGATGATGAGGAATTTGATGGAAGAACTCAATATTGTAATGGGCAGGGATGCAAACTAGCCACTTTTAGGTGACAGTCACCTTTTTTTGATCCCAAAATAGGGCACTTAATTTAATTATTTCTGAGTGGTTTTGTGTATCTTGTGTATCTATCTTTGTGTATAAGTTTGCATCCCTGAATGGAGCGAGCTTCAACTCTGCCATATTCCCCACTGAGTTTTCTGTCATTTCTGTATGAAATTTAATTAGACTAGTTCAGGGATGGACAATTTTTTTTCCCTGAGGGCCATACTGACTTGCATCAAATTAGTGAAGGGCCGCATATTGGAGATCATACCTGCCAACACTGCTGATTTTCGCGAGAGTCTCTATATTTTTAACCCTCTCTACTGTTGTGATTGGTAATTTCTTGCTAATCTGCCAATATAATAGTGATACAAATCCAATGGCTGTAGCAGATGAGATTTATTAACATAATTCTGCCTTTTATTGAGTTTTGGGGGGTTTTGTTTTTCTTTGATGACCTTGGGGGCCAGATTGAGATGATCCAGGGGCCAGGTCCGACCCTGGGACTGCATTTTGCCCATGTACTATGGACTAGTTATTTGATGAGGAATTTGATGGAAGAACTCAATATTGAAATGGAGCGAGCTTCAACTCTGCCATTTTCCCCATGAGTTTTCTGTCCTTTCTGTATGAAATTTAATTAGACTAGTTATTTTATGATGAGGAATTTGATGGAAGAACTCAATATTGTAATGGCGCATCAACTCTGCCATATCATTCCTAATTAAGTGGTGATGGGTAATTTGTCAAACACTTTTCATATTCACAAATCAGAAGTATCTGACTCCCAGTGATTTCTGTTGGATGAGGTGGTGTGAGTAGGAAATAAAATACAGAAATTAAGCATCACATGACTAGCTTATACCTGATTGGTGTGTTGTTACAACTAACCCCAGGGGCCCTTTTACTCCGATGCAAGATTAGTGGCTGAGTGAGGTAACTTCAGGTTTAACCCTACTGAGATAGATCACCATGGCAACTCATCACGGCTAACCTGCTCCGGGGCAGGTTGAGATCAAAAAGCAAGAGAGACCCACCTTCTGACCAATCAGCTATGCTCTGGAAACAGGTGTCATGTCATAATTTTCCAAATGACGATTCCAATAAAACATGAAAACCAAGAAACTCCCCCGAACAGACAACTCACGTTGAAGCCACATAGTTAACAGGTAAAAGCAGCGCGAGCGCGAGACCCCTGGCAGCGTCTCTCCCACTCCTCCACTCCCAACAACGACAGCGCCTGTCAGGATCCATACAGCCCGGGGACACCTCTCAAACCAGCCGCCGGTAAGCATCCACGGCCCGGGTACATAATACTGTAGCTCACACCGGAGAACCTGAGACAAGCTGCTCTTCACCTCAAAACAAATCAAACCAAACGTGTTCTTCAGCCAAACATCACCCAAACTAATAAGCTAACTAACTAACGCTAGCTAGCTCGTTAGTTGTACGCTAAATGTTAGCTTGAAGTGTCTGGTTAAAAGAGCAGGCTGAGCGGCATATTGTGAGTTTGGACAGAAAGTGGTATTTTGGTAGAACATACCTTAAAAACTATATATAAGTACAATAGGTACTTGGTCTCTGGCTCTAGTCTGCAGATACTTGAACAAGGGGTAAAAATAACAATTGGGAGAGGTCTGGATACCTACCGAGAGGTCTGGATAGCAAAGTCGGTAGGTGTATGTTCTACCCAAATACCACTTTCTGTCCAAGTACTTATAGTGTTAAAGGTATATTCCACCCAAATCCTACTGTCAAAAGTAGGTTACTTATAGTTTTAAAGGTGTATTCAACCCATACTACTTTCTTATCAAGTACAGTTTTGATTTATGTGTTCTCATCTGTAATATTGTTTATGGTTTTTGAGTTTGATTTGTTAAAATAATGTGGCAGTATATAAGTGTATGTTTTATAACCAGAGTCTGTTAGAATGCGCTTGTATTGTAAGCTGCAAGCTGTACGTCATGTATGACGTGACTTCCTGTGTCATAAAGTCTGCTCTGTGTTCCTCTTTACTTACACGGAAGACAGATGAGTGAGCGCGGGTTTTTTCATTCCATGGCAGCTGATGTTTTCCCAGCGATGCTGTGGCGAACATAAATAAAATAACAAAGATATTGAAGTGTGATCCTTCCTCAACATGGGTGATGAAGAAAATCAACCTGAAAGCTCGACAACAAGTACTTATAATTTTAAAGCTGTATTCCAGCCTGGCTCGACCCGACCACTGAGCAGCAGGGTCAGTCTCAGGGACCCAGGACAGCCCCCTCATCATCCAGCCTGCCTCTACCCACATTCTGAGCACCAAAGTTGGTAAATGGTAAATGGACTGCATTTATATAGCGCTTTTATCCAAAGTGCTTTACAATGTGCCTACATTCACCAGCTGCAGGGTGCTGGCACAGCCATCGGGAGCAATTTGGGGTTCAGTGTCTTGCCCAAGGACACTTTGACGTGTGGACTGGAGGAGCTGGGGATCGAACCACCGACCTTCTGATTGGTGGACGACGCGCTCCACCTCCTGAGCCACAGCCGCCACAGTTGGCTTACAAGACCCAAGACATGCCCCTGTTAATCAGTGGAGAACGAAATTGTAGTATTTTGCTGGGATGTACCTAAGTACTTGGACATTAAGTAGTATTTGTGTGGACCTTTAATACTATAAGTAGGCTACTTGGACATAAAATAGTATTTAGGTGGAATATAGCCTACCGTTAAAACGAAAAGTACTTTGACAGAAAGCTGTATTTGGATAGAACATACCTTCAATACTATAAGTACTTGGTCTCTGGCTCTGCAAATACAGGCTCTACCGACTGACCTAATTCAACAGTCTGGATAGCTCAGTTGGTAGAGAACCAGACTTACAATCTAACGATGTTGAGGCTGAGGCTTCAACTAAGCTGGAACAACTCTTGTATGTATTTGTTATAGGTAGGGTGATGCTCACTAACATGGTAAAGTAATAATGAAGTATTGATGAATTCCCTAGTAACAACTAAATATGATGGCCTGCTTTACTTGAGGGGGGGCACAAACATGGTAACTATGGCTATGGTGTAATCATGAAGTAATGATGAATTCCCTAGAATCCCCTAGATATTTTTAAGGAAGTAATCATTACCTACTGGAGTATAATTGAGCCTTAACGTGCTTCTCTCTTTTTACAGCAGAATTTGGATGACGGTCTCCATTACATGGTACAGTACTCGGCTTATCAATGCATATTGAAGTTTCAATTTAACCCAATCGGACAGGCACCTCCGTCTACGTAACAATGTGTAATGATACCAGACAAGCGATGTTAGTTTGCTAGCATTAACAAGCTGTTTTCTTTCACTTCCTGCATCTCCCCACCTACACGACTCATCCTACATCTGACTATGTTATCTGGAAAAAATAATGAAAATATGATGCAGGCCTCCAAGCAGACGTCAGCTGCGGCCTCAAAGGTCAAGCATAAGAGGCTCCGTGAGTGTGCCATTCAGTTACACATTATGAGGAGAGGTTGTACTTTGCATTCTTGAAATTGTGTTGTACTACAAAGTGTAGCTTTTTGGTTTCAGATATTGTTTGGCTGCAAGACGACAAAACATGAAATCATTCTCATATACCGTCAGTTGATTCTGTGTTTCTTCATGCCCACACCAGAGACCTCCTCCTTCTTCAAGCTCTCTCTGAAGAACCAAAACAAGGACTTGGCTGTTGCCTTGCAGACAGAGAAGGAGAGATGCAGGAAGCTTGTGATGAAGAACGTGTACCTGCAGAAGGAAGTGAATACTCTGCGCTTCGAGCTGGCCTCCAGGAGAGACAAGGACAGGAAACTGGTTGGTCTGGTTGGTTTGTCCCAACAGTATAAGAGATCTACTTTTGCTGAATTGGTTGTAATTCATTATTTTGTTCTCTCATAGTTCCTCATCCTGAAAGACGTCCGTAGCGACACTCTGCAGCACATGGGCAGGATTGTTGACCTTTTGCCTCCTGATATTGTGAGGATGCCTCTCAATATGTATCAACATATTATTTATTTTTCTTTGGCATGTTTGAGTTGTCTGTCAAGTCTCTCACACCCCATTTACACCAGATTTTTAAATGTTACCTGTATCCGGATATGTTATCTGGATAAGGAAAAACGCATGTTAATGCAAGGTGTAAAGGCATCATGATCAGGATGTGATCAGATCTTCCTGACATCTGGAGGTAGACTGGCTCACATTGTGTTCAGATCTCTTACACCCCATTTACAGCTGGTTTTTAAATGTGACCATTATCCAGATAACTTTTCCGGATACAGGTCACATTTAACCAGCTGTAAATGGGGTGTCAGGGTTGGAAAATGTCTGAAATGCAGTCAACAGAACCAGAGCAGGGTGGGAATTACATGGAGGCCATCAGGCCATGGCCTGCGTTGCCCCTGCCTCTGGCCGTGATGCCCTGAGATCCCTAAGGCCACCTTGGCAGTGCCCTGCTGCTACCAGCCTGCTACTGTCAGTTGCTTTAAAAGCGTCAGTGGTCTCAGTTGAATGTAGCCTGCCCTATGCAAAGGATGTGTCATTGAATCATTTTAACACACATTTCAGGAAAAATCGCTCTTCATGATGTCAATGGAGCAATTGCCTTTGTGCCCTGGCATGTGGCCTTGTGCCCTAAAAAATGTGTGATGCCGAAGGACAGATGGCCTTGCCCCAGAAATTATGAAATTCCCACCATGAACCAGAGTCTAAAGTCTTTCTGATGATTCCCTATAGGATCTACGCCAACAGTCTGACTACAACAGACAATCTGTTGACACTAATGATGACAATCTGCAGCTGGAAAGGTGAGGAAATATCTCGGCTAGATATATGCTTTTGGACCAAGCACAGTTTTTATGTTTTTGAATCTCTCTCTCACTCTTTCTCACCCCCCCCCCCCCTCTCTCTCTCTCACTCCTCTCCCTCTCCTTCGTCCTCCAACTTTCATATGTAGGCCTACAGTTCAGTTACCTCCTCAGCCAGGACTTTCAAGGGATGAGATGTGCCCCACTAAACAGCATGATAATTCTACAAACATTGTAGGTATCCAGAGCCGACCCAGCAAGTCCAGTCATACTTGTAAAGGTATGAGAATATAAGGTTTTGACTTTTTATAATCAATTACTTTCAAATTATTTTGTCTTAGTGTACAGATGCAGAATTGACTGAAATATGTTCTATTTTTCATGTATTTTCTTTGCAGATACCTCAAATTATATGGAAAGGCCTAGTTTGGGTCCAGATATGCAAGCTTTCCCAGTAGGAACATCCGGCCAGACTAGCAGCCTCAGGGATGAAGTAGCGAAGTCCTCAAATATATTCTCTCAGTCCCTAGCAGTCCCTAGCAGCTCAGGTATGGCGACTGATAACGGAGAAAATAATATGTTTCTGGACCCAAACATGGAGATAACTCCAACTAAAGCTACTGAAATAGTCACTGTGGGAACCAAGGGCAAAGAAAACAGGAGCTCTGAAGACAAAGATAATCATAAGGAACAAGATAGTGGGCAAGGTCCAAGATGGAAGGTCACAAGGAAAACAACTCCAAGTGAAAGAAAGGGGTTCAAATCTCTGCAACTGAGGTTCGATCACCATGATGAGGAACTGGAAGGAGAAAATAAGAGAGA
>NW_028151889.1:48274-74777 GCF_964638095.1 Poromitra crassiceps | reverse complement strand
GCCACCGCGTCTCTTGCCCAGGCCTGGCTGGGACGAAGTGATTCCCAACCAGGGGTACGTGAACAGCTTGCAGGGGCGACATGGAGAGGATTTTGGATTTCAATTTATTTCCAAAATGAAAAATAAATCTTTTCAAAAGTCATTTCTTAAGCCCATTGTTAAACTTGCAGGTGCACGCCGTAACTAGTTGTCCCCAACAGGTGTCAGCTGTTACATGACTGATAAATGGCTCAAAAACATCTAGTTGCTGTCGCTCCAGATTCAGGTTTAGGGGAGCCTGGTTACAAAAGGAAAAAAGGAGGCCACGCCCACACACCAGCAGTTCAGTGAAACATATATTTTGTATGGATTTACTTGTACAAGGTCAAAGTTCACTTTATTTGTCTCCCATGGGAGAAATTTGTCTTGGAGTAGAAGACTAAAAATGCTGCAGTAAGCTACATACAGACAGACAGACAGTCACAGTCATTTATACTCATTGCCTTGTTTCAGGCATACCTCTCAGGCCATAAGCATCATGCAATAACTCAAAATACAATAAGTTCTAGTGCAATCAGTTACAAACGATACTAGTAAATCATGTTTTACATTACAGGCAAGCAAACAAGCGATTGTTAGACTTACTGTACATGTTAGCAAACAAGTGAATGTTAAAACTATACATGTAGGCAAGCAAGCAGGTATTAGAGCCTGTGAAGCTATCTCAGAGCCTCCTGTCTTTCTGTCTGACCTCTAGAGGGAGCCCAGTGTAACTGATAGAGGACGAAATGAATGCTTGTATCTATTGTGCTTACACAGAGGGACCCTCTATCTCCTCCCAGAGTTCATCAGCACATACTCAGAGTTCAACACATGGGAGGGGTCAGACAAAATCTTGTTGGCCTGCCAAATGGTGGACTGTTCAAAGATGTCTTTAAATAAGTTGATTTCTACTTTTATCTGGTCTGGTAAACATCTGAGAATTAGTAGTTCTGCTCTACAGGAATGCAAATTGGCTGGTGGCCTTGCGCTTCCAAACTTCTTATACTATTATAGGGCAGCTAATTCTCATAAGTTATTATTTTGGTTCCATTCAGCTAACACGCCCTGGTGCTCAATTGAGGCCAAATCATGTGCTTCATCTACATCTCTTTCTGCCCTTTTATGTTCCTCCTATCCAATTTCTCTCTCTCATTATACAAAAGACCCAGTTGTCCTGTCCTCTCTTCAAATCTGGTATCAATTCCAACATCATTTCAACTTCTCTTCTGCCATAACTTTAGGTCCTATAACCTCTAACCATCTATTTTCCGCTTCTTTAGACTCTCCCTTTTCTTTATGGAAATCCAAAGGAATCACCTCCTTTTGATAACATATTTTCTACTTTTCTATCCCTTTCAAATAAATGTGACTTGCCACGTTCACATCTCTTCAGATATTTTCAGATACGTCACTGTGTAACCTCTGTGTCGCTCTTTTCCTTCTCTACCAACTCTGCTCCCTTGGGAGGAATTACTTCATCTTTCACTCGAGAGATCACTTATATCTCAGATTTACTCCTCCATTATGTCATTTGATAACAAATATGTTGTGAAAGCTAAATCAGCCTGGGAGGAGGAAGTAGGTATTGAGTTCTCTGATGATTGGTGGGCTGGAGCAGTTGATAGGGTTAGTTCTACAACATCATGTGCTCGGCTGGGTCTCATAAGGTGCTGCACAGGCTCCATTATTCTAAAGCCAGGCTGTCACAAATCTATCCCAATGTAGATAACAGATGTGACATTTAATTCCTGTATGTATGTGTGTGTGTGTGTGTGTGTGTGTGTGTGTGTGTGTGTGTGTGTGTGTGTGTGTGTGTGTGTGTGTGTGTGTGTGTGTGTGTGTGTGTGTGTGTGTGTGTGTGTGTGTGTGTGTGTGTGTGTATGCGTGGGAGGGGTGGGGGGTTACATGTTAGTCTGTGTGTGGGGTAGCTGTGCAGGGGGATTATAAAGCACTCCATTAAATGTTAAATGGCTGTTAGATGCCATACAACACATGTTTTCAACCTGCTCACAGTGTACTCCTTGCTCCTAAGTGTTGTAAGTGTATATGTGTGTGTATGTATATAAAATAAAAAACTATGTTTACCGAAAAGATGTCTTGGGGGTTAGGGGGGTGGGCATTCCCATAATCTTCCCTGCATGCCGTTTTGACCAGACTAAATATTTCAGATTTAGATTTGACCGTTAGGATTCCAGCTGGTGATGCCATAACGTAAAATGGACTCTATGGTCGCTCTATAAAAAAATCAACATTCTATTCATACACCAAAAGCTCGGAGCCTTCTAAGAAAATGGAGGCGCTGATGGATTCTTGCACAAAACACTTGCCACAAGCGTGTGCCAGTTAGGTTCCCTATCAAAGTGGACCCCTAGGTAGGCCTATTTGTAGGAAGTGACCTGCTTGCTTGATGTCATGGCCATGTATGGCAACCATGCTGTGATCCCCAATTGACCTGGGATCCACCACAATCTCCTCAGTTTTGGATGGAGCATCATCAACAGGCATGGTCAAACAGCTCAAGGGGTACATAAGACAAAAAAGGTTGGGAACCACTGGTACGGTACACCACTGATATGGTATTCAAAATAGTTGTCCACGTCTAGATGAGGATAAAAACCCACCTATCTTGTCTCCATACACTTCTCTCTTCCACTCTTTTCCTCGTTATCGCTCTCATGACTAAAAGTCCTAAATTCCCACATCGCCCTGCTGTAAATGACCCATGTTTAATACATTTTGAAAAATGTGGTGCAAAAGAAAAGGTGAGAGGAGTTAGCAAAGAGAGGATGGTAGCAAAGACAAGTAACGGAGGGGGGAGGGTTTCAAGCAGAAGAGTTTAATTTAAAAAGAAGAAGAGTGGATGAGAAGAAGTAACAAAGAAAGGAGATCGTTTGATAAATGAGTTGTGACACTTTGGGGCCTCTTCCCCTTCCTCTATCTGCTTCTCATCATCCTCAGGATATTGTGACACACACTGCCTGCCTGTGCGCACAGATAGCACATGGACACACACACACACACATGTCTCAAGAGTCTCCATATCGTAGTTTCAGTTGGCTAGGTCTCACCCTGGCACATAACCAGGCAGTAAGACAAATCAACCCAGAAACTGTGTCTGACTGTGTCTTAATGGTCACCTTGAATACAGTAGTGACAAGGCATTACACAGGAAGTCAAAATGGTTAAATAAGATTGTTTTATGTAGGGGAGAGCAGGGCATGTGGTCACACTTTTCACTCATTGGTGTATTTCTCACTAGTGCCTTAATTACTACTGAGAAACAATATTTGTGGGGAACACTTTATAATAACTGTACACTACGAAACACTAAATAGGCTACTTAGTTATTCAATACGAGGGATCAGCCAAGCAGCATTTTTGTAAACAAACCGCGTTTCCGGGTGGAAACAGCAATGGAACCCTATGGAGCGAGCCTTGAGTGCATAAACACCACAATCTTGTGATATATTTCAATGATGACGAGCATGCCCATTTCCCAGTAACACCACTGGAAATGCTCAAACTTCACAGCCTACGGGATGTCACTCAATTAAATCACTCGCTCCCTCTCCCTCCTCTCCTTCCCGAACGTAACGTGACGCATCTGTGTCGTTTCACTGCAACGCATGGAGATGTAGGTAACGTTAATTGTTACACTTTCAAAAAGTCACAGTGGCAGTTAAACTGTATTTCACACTTATGGTTAAATTAGCAATTAATCCACAGTTCACTTGCATGACGAACCGTGGGGGGTAATCTGTAGGCTACTGTAGTAGCTTCACTACAGCTTTAAACATGAGCCTGCTAGAGCCTCTGAAAGACAGTAATTGTGGCCACGGATGAGGAGTAGAAAATCTGGGACATTTTCCGGGACAGCTCCATCCGGGGACAGGTCCCCAAAAATGGGGACTGTCCCCGAAAATCTGGGACGTCTGATCACCTTACAAGTGAGTTTATTTCTTGTTATTGTGCTGTTGGCTTTGAGAGTTCAGGTGGCTGTGCTGTAAATCCTGTTGAGATGCAGGTGAGTGTATGTTTGAATTATTCTGGCCGTATGTGCACTGTGAGGGGGGCCCTTGTGCATCCAGGCCCAGGGGCCCGTCATGTCATAATCCGCGTATGCTACTATGACTATGAGAGAATTCATATCAGAGATTTAACTGTTATTCCGCCTACTACGACACAGACAGTTATGGCATTAAACCAGATTAAAGAACAAAAGGCATCTCGGTGTGGGGTCCCTGGGACAAAACTTGAGCAAGAAAAAACTTTAGCATGACAAAGTTGGTGTTGCAACTTCATTCTCTCATTTGCATCACGCTGTCATTTGCATCCATGCTCCTTTCTGATTCAAATGTCGGCCTGAGACCCTTAGAGGGCAGCATAAACAAATCCACAGTTCAACTGTGTGCCAGAGAGGCATAGGAAGGAAGCAGGCAAGAAGGAATCGAAAGTCCTGAATGAGTTCACCTTAAGAGAAATAGTTTGTCCCCCCCTTCCACAAAAAACGGCACTTTTGACATCAGTAGGCCTCTTGACAAGATGAATGGATCACTGCACCACTCTGCAGCCAAGGTCATGGACATTAAACTGAAGCGAGGACCCGCAGGTAAGAAGCAATGCACTTTCAAGGAAACGGCACAGCTAGCTAGCAGAGATGATCCCAATACTGTTGCTGACTAGCTACTGTGGCTACGTAGCACAGCAATTAACGCAACGCTAACGAGCCCCACTGAAGCTAACTAGGAAGCTAAATTGCGTCTGAAAAATAAACGCGTCACATTTCATTGTCCGCGCGTAATCGTCTGCTAAAGTGGAGGAGGGTGTTGTGAAACCGGCTGTGAAGGAAGGAAAAATCTGCTAAATTAGCAAACTGACATTATACACTTTCCAACTGCTAAAGTGCTAGGCCTGTCAGCTGTCAATTTCCACCAAATCAATGCCGCTGCAGAGTCAGGATTATTATCATTATTAGCGTTAGCTTCCTAATTACAAGTGAGAGAGTAATGGCTGCTAAATCCTGGCATGGGTGTTTGTTATGTAATATTTTATTACATGAGGGGTTGGTGACATTAAACTGGTGTCTCTTTGGTTACACCCCATTGACCTCAGTATGTCAGTATTGTGTTGGAATTCAACTTGTACTTTGATCCACTGAGAGATAAAATACTATGTTGGAATCTGCCGCTTCTGCCACAGCAAACAATGCAATCTCTACTGTCTTTCACTCTAAAACTGACCCACAGCAAACAATGCAATCTCTACTGTCTTTCACTCTAAAACTGACCCACAGCAAACAATGCAATCTCTACTGTCTTTCACTCTAAAACTGACCCACAGCAAACAATGCAATCTCTACTGTCTTTCACTCTAAAACTGACCCACAGCAAACAATGCAATCTCTACTGTCTTTCACTCTAAAACTGACCCACAGCAAACAATGCAATCTCTACTGTCTTTCACTCTAAAACTGACCCACAGCAAACAATGCAATCTCTACTGTCTTTCACTCTAAAACTGACCCACAGCAAACAATGCAATCTCTACTGTCTTTCACTCTAAAACTGACCCACAGCAAACAATGCAATCTCTACTGTCTTTCACTCTAAAACTGACCCACAGCAAACAATGCAATCTCTACTGTCTTTCACTCTAAAACTGACCCACAGCAAACAATGCAATCTCTACTGTCTTTCACTCTAAGACCTTCTCACTGTCCGTTTATCTGTTTGACTTCTCAGGCTTGGGGTTCAACATAGTCGGGGGAGTGGACCAGCAGTATGTTATGAATGACAGTGGCATATATGTGTCCAAAATTAAAGAAGATGGAGCAGCAGGGTTGGATGGGAGACTCAAAGAGGGACACAAGATCCTGGCGGTAAATATTGACTCCACTTCAAAGATATTTGCACACTTGGCAAGTGTTATTCCATTGCTTGTCCACTGATTGAATTGAATGATCAATTGGTGAAAGTTTCTTTGTCGTGTGGGTTGTGCAGATTAATGGGGTCAAACTTGAGGATCGGACGCACAGCGCTGCGGTCGAGCTGTTTCGGACCGCAGGGGAGGACGTGGAGCTCCGTGTTCAGCAGAAGGTAGATATGAAACCTATCCACGTTAATATCTAAACGTTTGATTTTGTGAAGAAAAGTGCAATACAATACAGTTGTTATAATTCGTAAAGATGTACTAAGCAACTTTGTACTTTGGCATCCCCATCCCCAAGTAGCAACTGTTTGAGAAGAACTTTATTACCCAGAAATCATGTAATGTTATGTGAGTATATTGTGCATTCCTCCACCCGATGTCTTCTTATTGTTAGTGGAAGTGGAGCTGGAGGGGTAAAAAGAGTTTTTATTGCTGGTGGAAGTGGAGCTGGAGGGGTAAAAAGAGTTTTTATTGCTGGTGGAAGTGGAGCTGGAGGGGTAAAAAGAGTTTTTATTGCTGGTGGAAGTGGAGCTGGAGGGGTAAAAAGAGTTTTTATTGCTGGTGGAAGTGGAGCTGGAGGGGTAAAAAGAGTTTTTATTGCTGGTGGAAGTGGAGCTGGAGGGGTAAAAAGAGTTTTTATTGCTGGTGGAAGTGGAGCTGGAGGGGTAAAAAGAGTTTTTATTGCTGGTGGAAGTGGAGCTGGAGGGGTAAAAAGAGTTTTTATTGCTGGTGGAAGTGGAGCTGGAGGGGTAAAAAGAGTTTTTATTGCTGGTGGAAGTGGAGCTGGAGGGGTAAAAAGAGTTTTTGGCAGCACATTCAATCGTTGTTGGTGAGTCCAGCTTCCTCTGGACAGAGTGCTCGCTCCCTGCTTTTGAAGAAACAGTTTTGTGTTTCGTTCTTAAGTTTTAATTAATCAGGCGTACGGGTAGTGTAGCGGTAGATTCCCTGCCTACCAACACGAGGGTCGCAGGTTCGCAGGTTCTGTGTCACCTCTGGCTTGGCCGGGCATCCATACACACACAAGTGTATATATATATATATATATATATATATATATATATATGTGTGTGTGTGTATATATATACTGTGTGTGTGTGTGTGTGTGTGTGTGTGTGTGTGTGTGTGTGTGTGTGTGTGTGTGTGTGTGTGTGTGTGTGTGTGTGTGTGTGTGTGCATGTGTGTATGTGTGTGTTCATCACTGAGATTTCCTGCCAGCCCATTAAAAGAGGTAGGACACTCCTCTGATGTGTGTTTTCAGCTCATCAGACGGGTGAACTTTTACTTGGAAATCTTGCCGATGCAGCATTAATGTTACTACTCTGTTTTGATCTGTGTGTTTTGCAGTTGCCCCACATGAACGGACCCACAGGCTCAGGACCCGAGGGCCAATCCTCTGTCTCGCCTCTTGGAGTACTGGCTGCTCTAGCCGGAGCTGCTGTGTTCTTTGCATTCATTTACATGCGGTTCAAGCCACAACTTAGGAAACACTTTTAACAATGCTGACGTTATCTGTATATTTTTATGACCAAAAAACTTTGCTGAAGGCCAAAGAATGAAGAGGGAACAAACTCTTACAAAAAAAGTAGACCTTATTTTTGCTAGGTGTTAATGTCACTGATGAGTTTCTCCATGTTAATGTGTATTGTGTGATAATTGTAGCTGCTTGACACCAACGCCGCCCCTCCTTTACAAAATGTCACTAACTTTGAAGGATGTACACCAGGGATACTCAACTTGCTTTGCCCGGATGCCACTTTTGCAAAATCACAGGAGGCCAGGGGCCAGTTAATAAACAAACATTAAGAATATAAATTTTTCTGTAGTGGATTGTAGGTATTTGGGGTGTCAGCCGGAGTTTAGTCTGACAATTTTGTGCACACAGGATAGGTTAAGTTAGTACATTTAAGTACCTGGGTGATGAGCAGGTGGTGATATTTCAGAATTTAGCTGGAGTTCAGTTGAACTTCAGAGTTTTCATTGTGAATTAGGAAATGGCCAGGGGGGCCACTTGGCACCCTATCACGTGCTGCATCTGGCCCCCGGAGCCACAAGTTGAGTATGACTGATGTACACATTACATTCCCCCTGCTGGCTGAGTTGAGCATTACATTCCCCCTGCTGGCTGGGCTGAGCCGAGTTCCTCTGCCTTCAATAGGTTGTACGCAGCAGTAGTGCTAAATGGTAAATGAATGGGTCAAGTCAGACTCACTCACGAGCTTCCGGGTCTCTGGACACATTTGCCAACTGAATGCCAGTGTTGTGTCCAGCCACGTGTAGGCCTCTCTGCCTTCACGGCTGAATGGCAGGTCTGTCTTGAGGGGGAACTCAACTGTATTTTCTGTCTCAAAGTGGTCGAGGTTCACATGGTCGGGTGGCGTTTTCATTCTGTGCAGAACTGTGGAAGCGATGGCACGCTGTTCTTCCTATATCGAGCTGTGGGATGGAAAAGGCTGCAGTTAACGTAAATGAAAGGACTTGTATTTCATAATGGACTTTAGAGTGCCTTTTTTGTCTGTTCTAAGCAATATTCTTTTTGCTCCTGGTCATAATCAGAATGAAAATCCATCCTGTTGTGTTTTTGTGTTTAAGTCTGTCAACGCCCTGTTCTAATAACGAATTCATCTAAAGCCTATTAGTCTCAACTTGCCAAACAGGATGGCTTTCAGTTTGGACATCATTGTATAAAGTGTCACATGGTCACTCAGAATGAACCATTGAATTGATCTTATGTAAACAAAGCATGCCTTATATTGTTTTATGGTGAGAGCGGTTTACTTTTTGATTCTCTTATCACACCTAAAGGCTCTTTGAGAAGACGTGTTACCATGTCTGTCGTAAAAGAAGTCAAACCTTTTAACCATTCTCTAATTTCACATTCTGCCAGTGGCAATGCTACTGCAGTGCACCTGTGTCACACCTTCTGCTGAGTCTGTTGTCTTGTGGGACGCATGTGTATATTGGTCTATGTTATACAAAGGGAAATGCATTGTTCCTTTGGTGAAACATAACAGGTTTATGAGCTCACCATGAATGATGTCTTGCTGTCAACAACTTTTTGCACTAACCGCCATTGTGGAAGTCATTCAGTAATTGCCATAGAACAGACGACTAACGGTTTTGTGCATGCTGGGAGTGTTTGCCCATAGTTCTTCTCTGTCAGTCCGCAGCATACCTGTCATGTCATATATCATGTAATGTCTCTGACTTTATGTGGCTCCATGTCTCTGTAAATACATTTCATTGTTGCTCTGCTGACAGGGATTGTGAATAAGTATACTTACAGTATGCCAAGAAAAACAGATCAGAAGCACTAAATTATGCAAATACTATGTGTTTGATGTCCAAGCACCTATTAAAATTCATGTTGAATTCTCTTTGTTTTGGCATTTTAGTATATATTTTATACTTCACTCAGGGATGTATTATCGAACGAGCCTCAGCGGGCCCATAACCCAGAGCCTCTTCACAGGACCAGGCCTGGGACGAACTGATCCTTCAGGGAACAGTTATTTTGAATAGCATATCAGTGGTGTAAGCCTTCCACCACTGATATGCTATTCAAAATAGTTGTCCAAGTCTAGATGAGGATAAAAACCCACCTATCTTGTCTCCATAGTCCATACACTTTGTATTTCTCTTCCACTCTTCCTCGTTATCTCTCTCATGATAAAAGTCCTAAATTACCACATCGCCCTGCTGTAAATTACCCATGTTTAATACATTTTGAAACCTGTGGTGCAAAAGAAAAGGAGACAAGTATGAATGGAGGGGGGGGGGGGTTTCAAGCAGAGGGGTTGAATTTAGAAAGAGGAAGGGTGGATGAGAAGAAGTAACAAAGAAAGGAGATTGATAAATGAGTTGTCACACTTTGGGGCCTCTTCTCCTTCCTCTATCTGCTTATCATCCTCGGGATATTATGACACACACTGCCTGCCTGTGCGCACAGATAGCACACACACACACACTCATGTCTCAAGAGTCTCCATATTGTAGTTTCAGTTGGCTAGGTCTCACCCTGGCACACAGCCAGGCGGTAAGACAAATCAACCCAGAAACGGTCTGACTGTGTCTTAATGGTCACCTTGTATACAGTAGTGACAAGGCATTACACAGGAAGTTGAATGGTTAAATAAGATTGTTTTATGTAAGGGAGAGCAGGGCATGTGGTCACACTTTTCACTCATTGGTGTATTTCTCATTAGTGCCTTAATTACTACTGAGAAACAATATTTGTCAGGAACACTTTATAATAACTGTATGCTACGAAACACTAAATAGGCTAATTATTTATTAAATAAATAAATAAACAATACTGATGCAGACGGACATTCCTTTCTTTACTTTGAGTCACTTTTAGTCCAGCACCAGTTTTATTCAGCTGGTGTGGGGATGTGTAGGATGTTACAGTAGGATGTGATGTGTAGGATGTTACAGTAGGGCCCAACCCTTTATTTTTGACAAAGTGTTCCATAAGTTTATGGATGATTAGAGGGTTATTGTGCTCTTGGCTTTAATTGATTGTACCTGCACTGTAAATCCTGTGTTAGATACAGGTGAGTTTATTTCTTGTTATTGTGCTGTTGGCTTTGAGAGTTGAGGTGGCTGCGCTGTAAATCCTGTTGAGATGCAGGTGAATGTATGTCTTAGTTATTATTCTGGCCTCAATTGTGTGTATGTGCGCTGTCAGGGCCCTTTATGCATCCAGGCCCAGGGGCCCGGCATGTCATAATGTGCCTATGACTTTACTCGTACATGAAGAAAAAACAGTGAGAATCAGTATTAAATACTGTAATTGCTTGATGAGAACATGTTGGAATAGTTTGTATGCTTTTATAATAGATTTGCTGGGAACTTAGATGTGTTGTTAAATTGTAGCCTACAGCAATCACCAGAATTAAGGGGTGTATTATGGTTGCATGATATTCCCTGGTTAAATAATCCATTATGAGCAGGAATATTTAAGGCTATAAAAAATATTTGATATCAACAAAACAAGCCAGCTTTACCAGCCGTCTGTCAAGCCTGCCACATTTAATAAGGGGAACTCCTGTCATAACTTTCAAAATAAATGCCCTTTATCAAATGTGCTTTTATTTTTTAGTAATGCAAAGCACAAAAGGGGAAATAAAGACAAGGTTTAATGAAGAATCTGTCGTGAATAAAAAATAAAAAAGGGGAGGGGGGTCCTTTTAACTTCTCTCTCTCACACACACACACACACACACACACACACACACACACCACGTCTCATAAATCCCATCTCAGATCAGTTTGTTGGAGGAGGATGTTGCCAACTTGCCTCTGAGGCAGATATGATGTAATCAAATGCTTCACTGCCAATCAGAGAGCGAGAGGGGGACAGAGGGACACCGAGAGACAGAGAGGCTGTGCCGGGGGAGCGCAGGCTGGATCACGGCTGGTTTAAGACTGAAATAAAACTGGAAACCACCTAACGTAGGAATCGAGAGGATTGAGTAGACAGAAACT
Source organism: Poromitra crassiceps (assembly GCF_964638095.1). Taxonomy (NCBI): domain Eukaryota; kingdom Metazoa; phylum Chordata; class Actinopteri; order Beryciformes; family Melamphaidae; genus Poromitra; species Poromitra crassiceps. The sequence continues at coordinate 63,341 of NW_028151889.1, read as the reverse complement.
GGAGTGCAAGGTAGGCTATACCATGTCGAGGATCTCTCCCGACTGAAGATGTGGGATGCGGGACCGTCCACAACACCAGCTGGAGATGCTCGTGAACCCGACTTCATCAGCTGTAATTGTGTCAGCACCACCACCACCACCATCATCATCACCATCATCATCTTCCTCCATATCTGCGCTCCTGTTTGTTTTCTCCGCAACATATTCGCTCTAAAATGGCTCGCACTCCGGCGTCTCCATCGCTAGTGGCCGGGCGCCCATGATGAGAGGAGGGAGAGGAGGAGGAGAGATATCGCCGATCCCCGCTTCAGCTTTCAGCACTTCTAGGCCCGATGCCCGCTTCGGATCAAGTTATCACCCCGGCCGCTTCTGATCTATTCTGAGTTTCTATGTTTTTCTGCAACCACAAAGCCTGTCAGCATCCATTCAACAGATCTCTCCTATTCCTTTATTTTTTTTAGATGTGCCGCGTCAAGTGCTGCAACTCGCTGGGCTCTGTCGAGATTTGACTTTTTTCAGATTTTATTCCACCATGGTTCTTTGACGGATCGCTCGTCTTGTTTTTTTTTCTTCGTCTTCCCCCCCTTCCTTGTCTGTTTATTCCCTGCCTCCCACTGCTTTGGACATTTCCCCGGACACGGACAGTCTTGGACATCCCCCCGCCCTCTTGCTAGGGGGATGGAACGGCCTCCTCCACCCCTTCAGATCTCACTCCTGAAGCTCACTGTGATCATGTGATCTATTCTATAGAGTTAAGAGGTGCTGACAACCTTATAACCTCGAGTGTGGGAGGTGTGCCTTTCCAGCTCAGGACTAAACCATGGCCAGTGAACCTGTCATCCTTAATGTGTATGATATGGTAAGGCACGGTCCATTTCACTGCACTTTACATACAATGTTTATTTTTTTTATCTGTGGGCTATTTCCCACATTAGATGATTGCAAACTAGACACCTGCACAGCAAGTGAACGCACCCCTAGAGTTAACAGCTGCACTAGACACCTGCACACCAAGTGAACGCACCCCTAGAGTTAACAGCTGCACTAGACACATGCACAGCAAGTGAACGCACCCCTAGAGTTAACAGCTGCACTAGACACATGCACAGCAAGTGAACGCACCCCTAGAGTTAGCAGCTGCACTAGACACATGCACAGCAAGTGAACGCACCCCTAGAGTTAACAGCTGCACTAGACACCTGCACAGCAAGTGAACGCACCCCTAGAGTTAACAGCTGCACTAGACACCTGCACAGCAAGTGAACGCACCCCTAGAGTTAACAGCTGCACTAGACACCTGCACAGCAAGTGAACGCACCCCTCGAGTTAACAGCTGCACTAGACACCTGCACAGCAAGTGAACGCACCCCTAGAGTTAGCAGCTGCACTAGACACCTGCACAGCAAGTGAACGCACCCCTCGAGTTAACAGCTGCACTAGACACCTGCACAGCAAGTGAACGCACCCCTCGAGTTAACAGCTGCACTAGACACCTGCACAGCAAGTGAACGCACCCCTAGAGTTAGCAGCTGCACTAGACACCTGCACAGCAAGTGAACGCACCCCTAGAGTTAACAGCTGCACTAGACACCTGCACAGCAAGTGAACGCACCCCTAGAGTTAACAACTGCACTAGACACCTGTTTGTTCCTTCCCTGCTATTTTGATGTTTGAAAGAGCCCAATTGGACACGCATATGAGAGGCAACACTGTGCCTTCACACACCTACCTGGCATTTGGGGAAGCAAAATGACACGCATCTCGAAGCAGGAACAAAACAGAAATCTGCTGCAATATACCAAGCAGAGGTTGAATAGTTTGTATCCCCATCCGCTTCACACTTTCAGGTGTGAGGGCAGCTTGTGTTGTGCAGCAAAATTCTAGTTGATCTGCTCGACCAGACTTTGTTTAGGTCTGTTCTTGTGTTCAGAAAATCAAGTCGGCTTGTAAAATAGTGCCCTATCTGACCACAGGCCTCCCTCCACCCCCCTGACCTCTGTCACTGTGCCTACAGCTGGTCTCACATGATGCACACACACACACACACACACACACACGCACACACACACACACACACACACACACACACACACACGCACACAAACCAGCAAGGGGACAAGGGTCCTCATTCAGATGTGAGCCCACTGCCTGACTGCTGCACGACATCCCGTGTGAATATTACACAACATGTTGCTCCAAATCCTCAGAATCCCTCCTTTTTCAGCATTTTTATATTGATATTTTACGATGTATTCATAAGTAGAATACTTTAGTTCCAAAATGACACACCCTCACACCCACCATTTGAAACTAGTGACTCCTGCTCTTATAAAACTGCTGCATAAAACAAAGACAGTTTTATATTTTAACGAAAGCCCTTGGTTGATTTATGGTAACACTCTCACAGAATGGAAGCAGCATAATATAGTGAACTCTTCAAATGTTTGATACTTCAGTTGAACTTATATATTTTGGGAAATGCATCACTTCAAACTGTTCTCATCTTTTGGCTTTCAAGAGGCGTCAGTTAATCAGTTCACTCCATACTTAGACAAATGATATAAATCAGTTCACTCCATACTTTACTTTACTTTACTTTATTGGTTTATTGTGACGGGACAATGCACATTAATGGACATGTTCAGAAATACAGAAGCCTCTATATACGAAAACATGTAAATATGCCGGAGTTAGCTAATGCTTACTTACAAATGATATGAATACAACAGAACAACAGTGATGCAGATGTGTTCTCATAAATTGAGACTGTGTTGTGGCCAGGTATCATTTGGACACTCCACTCTCCCCTGATGTCTTCCAGCTGTCTCACAGAAGACCACCTGAGTCTGATGTCTTCCAGCTGTCTCACAGAAGACCACCTGAGTCTGATTCAGTTGCAGTGTGGCTCTGCTGTGCTCTGCTGTGCTGCTGGGACTTAGCGGGTCATGCAGAGGTTGGGGGAGAGGGAGTGATGATGGCGGCAGGGGGCAGGGAGAGTCCAAGTCGGCCTTAATAGAGAGCCAAAGTGGAACCTCACTTCCTGCTTCAGAGATTTTCATTCGCCATTTATTTTCCCCATAGACATTTCGTAAAATGCTTATAAAAAGAGTTTTACTTGTTCAAACCAAATGGTACAGATATATTTAGAAACAGGAGAGATCGCGTAACATTTCACTCTGACGAAAACGTTTAAAAAAAGCGGGTTTAAAGAAAATATTTTTTAGATGTTTTTTTTTACGTTTTGGTCCGAGTGAAATGTTCTATGGTCTGTCCGATTCTAAATATAGCTGAACCGTTTGGTTTGACCAAGTAAAACTATTTTTTATAAGCATTTTACAAAATGTCTATGGGAAAATAAATTGCGGAAGAAAATCTCTGGTACAATGCTGAAGCATTTAGTGACGTTCACTTTGTCTCTCTATATTTAAATACATTGCTGGGAATCAAACCGAGTCAGCGGAGTCTGAGTGATCTGCAGAGAGATGATGGTGATAATGAGGAGTTGATGGTCTTCAATGTGAAGTCAATGAGAGGGGACAGTGGTGTGTGCATGATGGCATATCTGCATAGCCAGGAGATTGCTGCTGGAGACTGCATGGATGGTTAGAGCGGTGCCGGGGGGGGGGGGGGGAGGCACAGTGTTGTAGAGATATGATTTATATCAGCCAATGCTTGCTTTGTCAGAGGTCAGACAGCCAACAGGGTGAAGGTCACTGCAGTAACATGAGAAGACTTTGATGACATAAAGTGTGCTGGATATGCTTTTACTGGATCACTCCCAGCCGGGAAATGTGTTCTATTATTTATAGGGGACAACTGGGGGCGTGTGGAGAGCTTTGAGCACGTTTCCTCGGGGGTGTCTGCAAGGGGACAGCAGCCTCAGAGGGGGGGCGGGGCCTCAGAGGGGGCGGGGCCTCAGAGGGGGGCGGGGCCTAAGAGGCTATGTGCTGTTAAAGTGTGGCGGGGTGGCTCAGTGGTCTGCTCCGTCACGAGTGTCATCTCACAGCAAGAAGGGCTTGAGGTCCATTCCTCAGTGCTTTCTGTACACAGTTTGCATGTTGTTGGCCTGGATTTCCTCTCACACCCCAAAGACATGCAAGTCAGGTGGAGACTCCTCTAAATTAGAGGATTGAAGACTAGTGCAGGGTGTTTCCCCTGGCCCTGCCCTCTGCCCAACGCAGGCTGATAATAAGACAGTCATCGATCAATCAATCAATCAATCAATCAATCAACCAATCAATCAATCAATCAATCAATCAATCAACCAATCAATCAATCAATCAATCAATCAAAACTTTATTCCAGACTCAAGGTCCATATAAAAAGACATACAACACTAAAAAGAATCCCTACAGACAGTAGGGAAAAAGCAATATCCAAATAAATAGTGCAGTGTTCATAAGAGCGACATATACCAGTGTCTCCACAGAGGGTACTGATGTGTGTGTGTGTGTCACAATATATCGCAATATCAAAACGTCACAATATGTATCGTTGAGATGAAATCTCATATCGCGAGAAAAAGAAGCTGAACATGGTGGCACTGATCTGCATCTGATTGCATGCTCGCTCTCCTTTTCATTGCTTTGTTTGAACAGATGAGGGACGTTACAGACACGGAGGATGAAAATGGTGAAATTACTCAAATTAGAGTGGAGGATGCCTCCTCAACTTACAAATCGATCGCAAAAAAAGATTGTTAAAATATCGTATCGTATCGTTATCGTGAACCCAATATCGTGTATCGTATCGTATCGTGAACTGAGTGTATTGTGACATCCCTAATATATATATATATATATATATATATATATATATATATATATATATATATATATATATATATATATGTGTGTGTGTGTGTGTGTGTGTGTGTGTGTGTGTGTGTGTCACAATATATCGCGATATCAAAACGTGACAATATGTATCGTTGAGATGAAATCTCATATCGCGAGAAAAAGAAGCTGAACATGGTGGCACTGATCTGCATCTGATTGCATGCTCGCTCTCCTTTTCATTGCTTTGTTTGAACAGACGAGGGACGTTACAGACACGGAGGATGAAAATGGTGAAATTAATCAAATTAGAGTGGAGGATGCCTCCTCAACTTACAAATCGATCGCAAAAAAAGATTGTTAAAATATTGTATCGTATCGTTATCGTGAACCCAATATCGTGTATCGTATCGTGAACTGAGTGTATCGTGACATCCCTAATATATATATATATATATATATATATATATGTGTGTGTGTGTGTGTGTGTGTGTGTGTGTGTGTGTGTGTGTGTGTGTGTGTGTGTGTATATATATATATAAAATTCCATTATTCAACTTCAGATGGTTCATTCAAATGCAGAAATGTTGTGATGTTTGATGAAGCCGGAAAGGGCAACAACCACTGCTGGTGATTTATGAGTGTTTCATTTGACTACAAAGTCACTAGGACTTGCCAATTAGTTGTGTATTTTATTCTAATTTTAATCATTCTCTGCATTTAATAATCATATAATTTTGGCATATTGGCAAACCTTAAACACTTAATTTAACCTAGAATATCCACTGAAGGTGAAAATAGTCAAGAGGACGATATAAGTGCAGTAAAATAATTGTGTTCCCCATAATATTCCTCTAACACTAATAATACTGATGAATAATCATGATCATAACATCTGATTATCTCTTCAGGAAATCTCATGCAGCCCTAGAAGTCACAGCAATCATCTCGTCTCATCTCCTGCCTCCTGTAATGTATTTAGCAAGGATACAAAGCAAGACAGAGTAACACTCTCTTCCTCTCTTCCTCTTTGCAGTACTGGATAAACGAGTATACCTCCAATCTGGGTATTGGCGTCTTCCACTCAGGCATTGAGATTTATGGACGAGGTAAGATGGAGTTGTCTTTCTGTCCTCGGGGTCAAATTACAGTTTCTCAGAGCTGGTTCCCAGCAGGCTGCACTCTGACCCAGTCTATCATATCTGATCTCAAGCCACATGGCTTTTTCCCCCCACAGACATGAAGAGGAACTGGTCTTTAGATGGAATATGGTCTTTTATTCTTGATCAAATGAGCCCTTTTCTCTGGCTTGAGTCACTGTGTATGTGAGAGAAAAGAGAGAGAGAGAGAGAGAGAGAGCGCGAGAGAGAGAGAGAGAGAGAGAGAGAGAGAGAGAATTAGAAGCCAGCATGAAACTAGATCAATGGGAATTCCATGATGTCCTTGCAGCCAGAAATATTGCGTCTGTGCACAGAGAAATATGATGACAGCAAAAATGCTGTTTACTAAGGTAGGAATTGGCACCTCCTTTGAAATCCAGCATAAATATATTGCATTTGCAACATATTTCTCATAATGACCGCACAAATCTGGTGACAAAATGTCTTTACAAGAACACAGAAAAACAGCCTTGTTTTTAGCTTGACTATCACATATTTTCACTATCCACTGAAGTGGTGTCATACTGTCAGACCAAGAGGTGGGAGTGTTTTCTCAACCCATAGGCCAGGGGATGATGCGATCCTTCATTTTGTTACAACCCGGCTCTAGGCTGGAACAAAGAAGGGAGTGATACATCAAAGTCAAAGTTAAAACAGCAATTTATTTATGAACTAAAACGAAGGGAAAACAACTAGATGACACATTAAACAAAAGAATAGAAAAGGTGGAACAGTGAGGAGGGAGAGCGATACTGAATGGTCTGCAGGCTGAGTACAGTACACTCCATCAGCCTAAAGCCCCGCCCAGCTATAACAACACTCAATCAGCCTAAAGCCCCGCCCAGCTATAACAACAGAGTCCTGCAAGACAGACCAACAGCAAGCAAAACATAAAAGGCCTAAAAACATAAAATATTGCTGTACTGCTCCCCGTGGGGACATACTTTTTTTTTGCACCAGATTAATTCAAGCCCCCTGAATATTGTTTGGCAAATTTTAGAGGCGATCAACGGTGCGCCTTGAAACTCCGAACAGACAGACGGCTCTCCGGACAAACAAGCAGCTCTCCAAAGATTTTAATCTCAATTCCAATTTTGGCTTCCCACAATTATGAAAACAAGATAATCGAGATAAAACAATTGTTTATATAATATATCTATCTTCTTTTACTTTCATTTATTTCTTTGTTTTTCAGTTCAATTATATTTAAAGTTGAAAGAAATCCAGTATTAAAAATAAGTTTTTTCAAGTTCAATAAAGTCATGATGTTGCTAAAGTCAATGAGTAATCGCTTTAAATAATCATGATCACAATATCAGTCAGAAATAAATCATGATTATGATTTTTTACCATAATCGAGCAGCCCTAATCTAGGTAGCAGTTTAAGAGGAAGAGAAGAAGATCACAGGAGACAAAGCAGGAAACAAACACTTCATTCAGGCTTCAGGGCTGCATGGGACCATTAACCCATTGATACCTGATGCAGCATTTGTGTGTGTATCCCTTTAAGACCGCGAACCGCATTAACGCGGTTCGCGGTCTTAAAGGGATACGCACACAAATGAGGGATATACACGCAAATGCTGCATCAGGTATCAATGGGTTAAGACAAACCGTCCTTAGTATGGTGAAGGAGGGAGTCACACATGCCAGAATAAGAATTTAAACACAAATTGATGACCTATAACTAAGGTCTAAACATCACAAACTACTACAAAGCAAAAGAACAGAACAAAAAGGTGCACACAGGTGAGGAGGGAGAGAGACACTGAAGTACACTGGGCCCAGGTGTACTCAATCAGCCTAATGACCCCAACCACCAGGCTCCTCCTGCAAGACAGAGCCAGGGGAGTGGGAGGGTCATCACAATTTGAAAATCAACAAAATTGGAGTCAGAAGGTCACGTGACAATAGCGATATCTCACCACATTTGTTTAAACATGTGGTAAAAAAGTGTTTGTTTCGCTGCGCTCTCTCTCCTTCACTAGTTGTTACTCATTAACAGCTTGATTGCTTGCTCAAACACCACAGACTGTAACAGGCTAGATTCACAAAGTTAACAGTTCCTACTGCAGCTAAATAAATGCTCTTTAACAACAGGGATCTTCAATTGCTAACCGTAAAGGGACCCTATCCATTATACTGTGTCCCTAGTGCTCCTTACTGCTTTCCAGCATACTGTTGTGTGAATACAGGGACGCGAGGACTGTAATTAGTCAGGCCTAATGACATAAGTACAGTGTGGCAACGATTCATTACGTTCTTTTCTGTAATTACAATTGTTTAGTTTGAACGAGTTCACCTGTATTGTGCATCTTTGTCCTCTGCCATGCAGAATTTGCATATGGAGGACATCCATACCCGTTCAGTGGCATCTTTGAAATCAACCCTGGGAACGCTGCTGAGCTAGGAGAGACATTCAAATTCAAGTGAGTGTGTGTCAACACAATGCGCTCTGATGTTGCTACATGTCAATAGGAATAGGCCCACTGATGACTGGCTTTCTCTGCCCTCACACAGGGAGGCCATTGCTCTGGGTACCACAGACTTTACAGCGGAGGACATCGATCAAATCATGGAGGAACTAGGCAAAGAGTTCAAGGGCAATGCCTACCATCTAATGCATAAAAACTGCAACCACTTCTCCTCCTCACTGTCTGAGGTCAGTCTAAGGGGAGGAGCTTCTCTCATGCAATTTATTATTTCCCTTCTGGAATGAAAAGGGCTTTTCACACTACTACATTTAGCCGGGGTTAGCCTGGGGCTCAGGGAGCTGCTAGCCCCAGGCTAAGAAAGCTTTCACACTTGCACAATCCCGGAATATTCCTGGAAACATTTGGCCCCGTGTTTAGCCGAAGGTAGGTAGGTAGGTAGATGCCGAAGGTAGGTCGATGCCAACTCGGTCAGTCTCTTGGCCTTGACCTTTGTTGATGGTAATTGAGAATGCCAATCTGATTGGGAACTGCCATCTAAATCAGAATCAGAATCAGAATCACTTTTATTACCACAGTATGCAAGTTACATACAAGGAATTTGTCTTAGTGTCTGTATGCAGCGTAGCGGTCACATCAATATACAGAGAGAAGAAGTAGGAAGATAACTAAAGACAATCACAAAGTTGCAAGTGCAATCAAATCAAGTAATACAATATGTACATGAGTGGTGAAGTGTTCTGTGGATGATAAATATGAATTCACGTTGAATTTACAGTCGGAGTTAAATAAGAGTTTACATTGAATGTACATGAATTTTACAGGCTAATAAGTTAAATAGGCATTAAATGTGCAGGGAATTTACATGAATTTACAGTCCCAGTGAATGGAAGCTCATTATTTCTGTCATGGTGAGGAATTCTTGGGAGGAAGATCCTTTCACCTTGTTTGTCCCTATATCAATTGAAACAGACAAACATTGCCCCCTTGCTCCCTTTTAGATTATATTAATAGCTACAGATTCTTTTGACAGGAGGCCAGTCCAGCTGCGGCGATAGTGAACACTAGGAACAGAGATATGTTTCACACATTTTTATACAGATCTAATAGGCAACTCCTCCTATCCCAGAATTGGCTCAATCCTGCTGCAACTTTCATCTTATTGGTGAAATTAATAAGGCCTTGATATCTCACTGTGACAAACTTTATTAATAGAATAGGCCTTCATATCATTACACGCCTTATGACAGAAGATATCATACTCTAATTATAACCTAGGGACCTTATGACTGAGACAGCTATTCTGGGCCACCACAATGTCATCAGTGACGTGACTTGAGTGACATCAATGACATTATATCATTGTATAGTGCCCCCAGTGGCTGGATTCTTTTCCCTTTTTATGACACCAGATTCATTCCAGACCACTGAAAAGTGTTTTGGCAATTTTGGGAGGCGATTGGAGCACCGGTGTGCCTTGCAAACAAACAGACAAACAAACAGACAGCTCTCCAATAATCATAGTAAGATGTCATTACAAAGTGCAAAGAATATCATTTGGATGGAGAGCTTGTGAAACTGTGATGGTCAAGCATTTCATTTGTGATTACTACAGCAGAATAAAATTGACCTAATATCGCGATTCAGTTTTCAGCCCCACGACACATATTGTCACATTTTTGTATTGCAATATATTGAATTCCAATATATTGTCCCAACTCTACTTTAATCATAGCATCTTTTTCTTTTCAGCTACTGTGTGGACAGGAAATCCCTCGCTGGGTCAACAGACTGGCGTACTTCAGCTCCTGCATCCCCTTCCTGCAGAGCTGCCTGCCAAAGGAGTGGTTGACCCCGGCCGCCCTGCAGAGCCACATCAGCCTGGGCCTCCACAAGGAGGAGCAGAACCACGAGAGCGACAACGACCCCTCCCCGCCGTCGGGGGCGGCTGGCTCCGGGACGTCCCACAGCTGTCACCACACAAGGGTCTGACCCCCTTCCCCCCCAAACCCCTCCCCCTCCAACACACTGACCTCTGGACCTGCCAGCCATCGCTGCAGTGGCCACAGTGGCATTAGCAGGCTTGAACAACCACTAGGGCTGGGTAGTGTTTAAAAAAAATCACGATACCAGTACCAATACCGCTACCCCTTAAATCAATTCCGATGCCAATTAGAGTTCTTCATTTGATAACGCTTTGGTGGCATCTCGGGGATGCTGAACTGCCAGCTCTGTCACATACTCAACCACCAAGGATGGTATGGGGTGTTGCTGATGCAGTATAGTGGGCCAATCACATGTCGCATTCAAATTCAAGAACGCTTGCGGTGATTGGCTGCGAGCAAAACCATACAATTAGTCACATTTTCTAGCTCTGTGTACAAAAAGGATCGAATGCAGGTATCGTTTGACCGGAGATGTTCCAATACTGTACTTGGTACTGGGTTATTTCGGTCCGATTCCCCAGCCCTAACAACCACCTGACCTCATCCTTTTTGTCCGCTGAGTGAAAAGGCAGGAGAAGAAGACCTGCCACCAGAGACTTCACACGGACCGACAGGCTGGCAAACTTCCACCACAGGCATCGGCTCAGACTTGACCACGGCTACTTGTAGATCCCAAGTTTGTAGTCCAGTATTAGTGTGTAGTCCAGTATTATTTATGAGTCTTTTTCCATGAACTTTGAAACCTTTGTCAGCCTTCTTCCCTGCCCTGCCTCCAGAGCTGCTTTGGTAGAATAGAGACACCTGACACTACTGATAGTGATATTACCACTGACCTAAATCATATTACCAGGAGTTGCTAACTTGCTAAATTTCAAGAAGTTCTTGTTCAATAACCTCAATGTGGCCTTCAGTTGATATTGTTGATTCTGCTTTCTTTGTGTGGAGCGTTCGTAGTTGACTTTGGCCATTTTTGAAGGTTATGGGGAAAGGATTTTTTTCCCTAGAGTCCGTTCTGAACTAGTGAAAATGTTGCACGTTGACAGAATTTGACAAAACAATGAACAACCAGACTAAACCGAAACACCGCACTTCTGATCATATCAAGTGTTTCATCTCATTTTCATTTTTGAGGAAAAATGCATCTAAACTGGGACCTATTTCTAAGATCAGCTGCCAGATAGCCTTGATCAAATTACTAATGGAGGAAACTGTTCAATTGAAGAACTCACAAATGCTGTTCTCATGGCCTTGGGTAGCCCAGTCCCTATTTCTGAACATCATCGTCGTCACTTTAACTCAGAAATAGTAACAGAGAGAATCAAGCTGCTCTACTGACAGTGAACAACACGACGTGGACTTTGAGAACCAGTACAATCTTTGTCTAAACTTTTATATCCAAACAATCTTTATACTAGAGTAGCTATAGTGCTGTAACTTTCAAACCAGGAAATGCACACTTCACAGAACATTTTGGGGTGTGAACTCTTAATAACCTTTTCCACCCCCCCCCCCCCACACACACACTTTGTTCTCACTGGTTGGGATATAAATGCACATGACAGATTTCTCTGTTGTTTCCAGCCACGGGAGACAGAAGTGAATGTTCACCAGAAGAGACTGAGCTGCCACAGGCCAGGAGAACAGCAGAAACGCAGACCTCCCCCTTTAAATGACATTACTGCCTGAGCTATGGATGATTAACTTTGGCTGTAAATGAGATTGTGACACGTTTACAGAGACAAAACATTTGAAGGCTACCGATTAGACCTTGGTAGAAACAGTGTTCATCTTTTCACCTTCCACCCAGTATTTTGAGCTCGATAGAAACTAGGGACGTCACGATACTAGAATTTCTACTTCGATACCGGTACCCAGGAAAATATCGATACCCGATACCATTTTCGATACCACGTGATGACGACACATCAAAAATAAAGTTAGACAGATGGACGGACAGACGCACACTTCTCCATAATCTAGGCCCGATAAAACGCATTAAAAACTTTGCACTGACAGCAGATTAGCCCTGCTCTAGCCTATCAGCCTATCAGAACACATTTAGCTCGTTGAAGCAACAGATACCCACCAATGATAGGGAGGGAAAAATCTGTGATTTTTCATTAAAAGAAAGCACTGCTGGTATCGAAACTGTTGCAAATGAGTATTGTATCAGTTTAAACATTTTAGTATTGATACTTATTGATACTATCGATACCTGTTGCAAATGAGTATTGTATCCGTTTCAAAATTTCAGTATTGATACTTTTCAATAGTACCGATACTTTTGACAACCCTAATAGAAACAGTGTTCCTCTTTTCACCTTCCACCCAGTATTTTGAGCTTGGTTTTGGAGAAGATCAGGCTGTGGGGAAAATGGGATGTCATGAGGTTATTTATTATTATGATGATGATGTGTTATATTTCTTACCATACTTGCCTGAAGAACTGATTATGGGTGATCTTTTCTGCTGAACAGGATGGTAATAGCGATGACAATGTTGACCATGGCCTCCACGCATTTTTACCCATTTGGATTCATGTCGGTGTGTTGCTTTTCCAAACTAAAAGCATGCAGCTCATTGAACTAGTTAGCTTCATCTTCTACCTTTTCCTCATCTCTCTTGTTATATTCCTGCTACAGTGCATTCATGGACAACTACCCTTTCTCAGGAAGGAAATCACATGACAGTTGTGGCAGTAACAGTCATCTCATTCCTATCAACAACCTTGACAAATGGAGTTGAAAGTGCAATTTAATTTAATATTTGACTTCATATTGTTAAATGAGATATATCCTTGAGATATATCCTTTACATAGTCTTACATTTCACAGAGTGTATTGCGTTCAGATTATTTTGCTGTTGGATTATTTTATATATTTTGAGTTGAAATGGCCTGGGCTGTACAGTGATCAGTATTCCATGCTCAAATCTTTGGCACTTTCTACAAGAACAGACCAGACAGATAGTTTTTTCTATTGTATTGTGTCAACCTTAACCTTGTATGTCCTTTTTCCTAACCTAAGACAATTTGAAGAATGATATAGTATTAGAATAAAGAGACCAGATAATAATGAAACGTTTTGCTCCTTTTGTTGACAAGAAGAATATTTAGCCTATGGAAATAGGCCTACTATCCGATTTATGAAGAGCAAGAGAGCTTGAAAAGAATAAAGGGCTTCAAAATGAAAGAGAAAAATTACATGATATGATTTGACACAGCAGATGGTGATCATCATGATGACTAATTCATTGCATAAAAGCAGAAATATGTCCTCGTCAGAGAGAAATACATAATATGACAGATAAATAAATACATGTAACTGTGATCAATCTTCCCCAACATAAATGGGAGCTCAGGCTCTGTCTGTCCCACTGTGATTGTCCCACTGTGACATCATCCGTGATGTCATAAATCCTACTGTGACATCATCCGTGATGTCATAAATCCTACTGTGACATCATCCGTGATGTCATAAATCCCACTGTGACATCAGTGATGTCATAAATCCCTGATTCCACTGTGACATCATCAGTGATGTCATAAATCCTACTGTGACATCAGTGATGTCATAAATCCCACTGATGACATCATCAGTGATGTCACTTGAGCAAGGCTGATGGTGGGCGTGGTGCATCATCTCCAGAGTATCCACCCTAGGAATCAAGCGCGAGATTCCTAGTTTGTAATGTGTTAAGTGAATAACGTACATAAGACTGTAAACAAGAGATCGTTTTCCAGTACTGTAGGGTACGGCCTAGGCCTAGGGCCTACTACACTGTAGTCTACAGTGTGTAGGCTAATGTAGTGCTCTGGGCTAATGTAACTGCAGAACGGGGTTGCCAGATTTGTGTTGAATCCCCCTTTCAACGTTCTAGAAATATCCGCGTTTACTCACACAATTAATCAAAGTTCTGCGGTACTCCATCTATTCTAGAGAATGTGTAGTTCCCCCCCACTATATCATCCAATGGTACAGGCGCAAAGTTATCTACTACTTCTCCAACCCTCCAACCAGTTAACCATTAACGTAGTTGTCACCCAACCTGGCAACGTGCAGCCAGCCAGCAGCATTTCCTCTTCCCTTCTCCACCTCGCCTGACGCCCGTGCACTTCGCACTGACTCGCCATTTTGATACAGTCGAGTAACGTTAACTTCATCTAGTTATAGTTGTAAACAACCGTTTTGGAAGATACAAGAATAGAAAACAGAGGTGAGACCTGTCTACGTTTGTTGTTAAATCGTTTCCTTAACATTACAATTGTTTAAAGGACGAACGTAAAGCTAAGGTTCGTGTTTTTGGGCAGCAGACGGTTATGTTGTTTCAAGCTAACGCTAGCTAGCTAGCTAACGACTAACGTTAGCTTATGCCAGCAGAAGTCGAAGTAGTTAGCAAGCTAACTTCACGCTAACGTTAGCAAACGATAAGGAGCCACAAGAAATGACCATGCTGTTATTAGCATGGTAACGGTTACTTCCATTATCGTCATACATGTAGCTAGCGTTAGCTAACACTCGTTATGTAGTTAATATTTGACATTAACGCTAGATGTTTGCCGAACGCTAATTGCTCAGTTGTGTTTTAACGTTACAGCTAATATGAGCGGGTGTCGTGTCTTCATCGGCCGTTTGAGCCCCCACGCTAGAGAGAGGGACGTGGAGAAGTTCTTCAAGGGCTACGGACGGATCCGGGAAATCAACCTGAAGAATGGATTCGGCTTTGTGGTGAGTGTGGCCGCCTTCCCCGAATTA
>NW_028151889.1:0-48074 GCF_964638095.1 Poromitra crassiceps | reverse complement strand
TTGATATTGAAGCGGATTGATATTGATCCAAGTCTCAAGCAAGTCCCAAGTCATTTTGTTTTGGGCAAGTCAAGTCACAGATCATGTCAAGTCAAGTCATGTCATGTCCTTAGTTAAAGCAAGTCAAGTCCCAATCAAGTCAGTTTTTTCCACCCAAGATATTGCAGTCTTACCTTCCTTTTATAAAGAAAAAAAGATAAACTATTAGGACCTGTCTGATAGTGATGCCATGACGATGATGTGATCTGAACCTTAGACCGTATTAAGATCTGATGATAATACTGTGTATCAACGTTAACGTCCGACCAGAAATATGAAATAGTCTAATGTTAGAACAACTCGAGTAACGATGACTAATGACTAACGTAAGTGCCTTCTCCTTGAGCAAACAATCCAGCGAGAGAAGCGTGACGGACATCCAGTCATGACAATGCCAATTCCAGCTTGCACTCGCATACCGGATAACTTTACAGACACTTACAGACAACATTAAACAAATGAATATGTTATATTTAATATTTAAATTGATGAACACAAACAAGTCATCATGTCTCTAGTCAAGTCAAGTCACAAGTCTTTAACTTCCAAGTCAAATCTCAAGTCATTTATTTTTTGTCAACTTGCAAGTCATCAAACCAGGGACTCGAGTCAACTCCAGTCCAAGTCACCAAGTCTCAAGTCCCCATCTCTGCTCCAGAGTGTGTGATCATACAGAACTGCATGCATAATAGCAATGGTCTGTCATACCTAGCAGTGGTCTGCTATACAGAAATACCAGACCATAGGATGCAATGATTGACCAATCAGAATCGAGTATTCAACAAGGCTGTGTAATACCACCTTCCCCCATCACCCTGGGTGACTCCCCAGTCAACACTGTGGAGTCCTTTCGCTTTCTGGGGTCCATCATCAGCCGCGAGCTGAAATGGGAGCTTAACATCAGAGCTCTCACCACAGAGGATGTATTTCCTGTGGCAGCTGAGGAAGTTCAAAGTGCCAAACGATGGTGCTTTGCTACACCTCCACCGTCGAGTCCATCCTCACCTCCTCCATCACGTCTGGTACGCTGCTCCTGCCCTCAAGAACAAAAGGTGATCGGATGCAGTCTGCCATCCCTTCAGGAGCTGCTCACTGCCAGGATGCTGAAGTGGTCTCGGAAAATCGTATCAAATCACCGAGGCCATAAACTCTTTGAGGCACTCCCCTAGTTGGCAGGAAACTGAGGTCTGTCAGAACCAGAACCTCTCGTCACAAGGACAGCTTCTTCCCAACTGCCATCCGCCTCTTCAACGAGACCCGAAAGCCCCCATGAATAAGGACTTTATCCCCCCATGCCCCCTGAGCACAGCCGGCTTGGTAACGGGCTGGGGTCCCCCCCCCCATGCCCCCTGAGCACAGCCGGCTTGGTAACGGGCTGGGGTCCCCCCCCACTGACATGATCCTACCCCCCTCCTGGTCCCCCATCATCATTATGTCACTTTAAAGGACTGCACTTTAAATCTTGTGATTGTTTTTCTGTATTTCTTTGTCTTCTACTATTGATGTGAATCTTAATAAGCACAATTATATCGTATTACTTGTTCAAATATTTAGCGACTAAGCTATATAACCGTATCTAAGCCAGCTGGCCCAAAGCAACAGTTTTTAACTGTGGTTCTCTATGCTTTGATCAGTCGAGAGAAGCTGTGGATATGTATGGAGTATTGCGGCGGAGGATCTCTGCAGGACATCTATCATGGTGAGTTGTTTTGTCTTTATTCATAAGTGGTCAGCTGCAGTCATAACACGTTTTATTACTGTTTACATTGTTAAATCCATCCCTATTGTTTGACTACACTGCAGGCAGTGGCAAGTCTGGGCAACTAGGCTGAATTACTTTGAATACCGTAAATTCCGGACTATAAGCCGCACCTTTTTTCCCGTTTTTTGTCCTTTTTTGGCCCCTGCGGCTTATATAACGGTGCGGCTTATCTATGGATTTAAAAAAAAAAAAAAAAAAAAAAAAACTCTCTTTTTTAGCACTCTTTCTAACTATAAATCCACTTCTGTTTTAATTTCCTCTCTTGCCCTCTTTTCACCACACTGTATGACACTGTATGACACTGTATGACACTGTGTGCACTGTAAATAACAACACAGGTGGTGTTGTGTTATGTTGTTTTGTTGAAATGTTAATAAATGGGAGCATTACATATGGTACCGTAAATTCCGGACTATAAGCCGCGGCTTTTTTCCCGTTTTTTGGCCTTTTTTGGCCCCTGCGGCTTATATAACGGTGCGGCTTATCTATGGATTTTTTCAGCAAACGGCCACTCGGGAACCTCCAAAATCTATGGATGTTGGTATGAGGCAGAACGAGAGCAAGACAGACATTACGAGAGCGAGACCCTGATTGGATGATGTTGCAAAAAATGTGCCTCGCGACCTGATTGGAGCACTGTGCCACTACTCTCTCTCAGCCACTACGGTAAAACACCCTCCCTCCTCCCTCGCTCCGGGGGGAAAATGGCAGGGATTGAGCCTGAAAGACAGTCTGAATGAAATTGAATGTAACATTCCCAATTCTATGTATTACATTCTAAAAAACTAACGGCAACATTTTGGAAGGCTAAGCCACACAACTAGCTCGTTGTAATCTAACATCATGCTTCAAAAGATGGCTGTGTTACGGCTGTGTTACGACGATGGCGGCGAGAAGAAGAAGGAAAGAAGGAAATCGAGCAGCAGCACGTAACCTTGGCATCAGGGTGTTGACACAGAGAGCAGACGGCCGAGGTGCCGTTCAGATCCGACTGAAGGCTCAAGTTTGCCAGTGGATCCTGACAGCGTGGAGGAGTGTCAAAACATCCACGATCACCAACGGGTTCCGAAAGGCTGGACTGCTGCGTGATGAAGAGGAGGACGCCGCCACAGCTGAGGGCCTTCAGAGGCTGTTCGATTCCGACAGTGACGAAGAGGAGTTCGTTGGTTTTGAGAGCGACAACGAAGGAGAGAGGAGAGTGGCTGACGAAGCCACCCTGAGCCTGTTCGTTTCCGACACTGAAGATGAGGACTTTGGTGGTTTTAGTACGCAGGAAGAAGACGAAGATGAGGATTAATGACTTGACTTTTCTGGTTACAGCCGTGTACTGCACCTTAGCCTAAAAGATGAAGACGAGGATTAATGACTTTTCTGGTAGGCTGATTACCGTATATTTTAAGCAGCGGTGTTACTGCAACTTTAGGCTTACGCGCTTACTGTCGTGTTACAGGCACTTTATTTTGCACTTTAAAAAAAACACATTTAATTTAGCCATTGATATTGCCTCGTCAAGCGCTGTAGGCTTTGTTTTTTGTTATGGTACTACTGTAGGCTATAATGTAGATCAGTGGTTTTCAACCTTTTTCATGCCAAGGACCCCTAAATTTACACAGCACAGTACATGTTCTGTAGCTACTATTGCACTAAATGGTAACACTTGAATACGTTATGCAAATATGCAACTTGTTTTGTTGAAATGTTAATAAATGGGAGCTTCCCCAAACAGCCATCTCTTTCCCGACAATCCCCTCTGCACGAAACCTTACATATGGTAATTAAACATCAAAACACCCGCGGCTTATAGTCCGGTGCGGCTTATATAAGAAAACAATAGTCAACTTTGAAGGTGCGGCTTATACACCGGTGCGCCTTATAGTCCGGAATTTACGGTAATTAAACATTAAAACACAAAAAAAAAAAAAAAAAAAAAACCATTAAAACACCCGCGGCTTATAGTCCGGTGCGGCTTATATAAGAAAAAAATAGTCAACTTTGAAGGTGCGGCTTATACACCGGTGCGCCTTATAGTCCGGAATTTACGGTAATCCTGACCTTGTGTGTGTGTGTGTGTGTGTGTGTGTGTGTGTGTGTGTGTGTGTGTGTCACAGTGACGGGCCCTCTCTCAGAGCTTCAGATAGCCTATGTCTGCAGAGAGACCATACAGGTAATGAATTGCCCTTCATATTTCAAATGAATATTTCAAAGTTGGCCCAGTGTTGAATGAATCCATGACAGAATACGAGCTGTCATTCACAGGGTTTGGGATATCTGCACGTGAAGGCCAAGATGCACCGTGACATCAAGGTACCACATCTTTACACTTTGTCATTTGTTATTTTCTCATTGAACCAGGTTAGTAACGTTGAGAATCGGGTTCTCACTGATTCAAGGTTAAGAGAGTAGCAGCTCCTTTCATTACAGACAGATTAAAAAAAAAGTCATATAGGCCTTAGGGATGGGAATTGATAAGATTTTAACGATTCCGATTCCATTTTCGATTCTGCTTATCGATCCGATTCCTTATCGATTCTCATTGGGCAAGGGGGAAAAAAGAGTACAAACGGGTTTATTAACATTAATTGTCTTTTATATTATTATTATTATTATAATTATAATTATGTATTATTATTCAGCTCTGAGATCAGATTGCTCTTTTCAATCCCATACCAAGCAGGGATCAGTGTGTCTGTTAAACTGGCTCTGTTTGGGGGTTTGTATTTTGGGTTGAGCATCTTTGTCATCTCCCTATAGAAAATATATAGTGGGAATGAAGGAAACAGAACTAGTGGTTAGAATGACAACATGCAACTTTGACATTTTACTTTAGCTGGCATGTCAGACAAACTTAGTCACTGCTCTATGACATTCGTTTCCCCTCGCCTCGGTCATTTTACTCTTCCCTGCCTGGGTGAATGGAGGGGCTAGAAGTGCGCAGCACAAGAAGTACTCGCTGCAGCCTCTGACCCAGAGCGACTACCAGCCTCTGAACCAGTCTGACTCTGAACGTCATCATCCTCTTAATTAAATGGATGGAAATGGAGTATCGGTGAAATCTGGTTTACACAATGAAAGAAGTGGCACAAACACTAAACACACAATAGACAGGGTCTGGAGGAGTTTACTCTCCATATTAACAGATGACGCGCTAACGTTAGCCACGCTGCTGTTAGCCGCGCTGCTGTTAGCCACGTTATCGTCACTCCGTAGCACATCAAAAACGTGATATTCCTCCAAAATTATTGCATGCTGTGTGGACAAATGTTTCTGCATATTGCTAGTATTTCCCCCCTTTGACGAAATAGAGGTTTTGCAAGCATTGCAAGTGGCACTGTGGTCATCGTTTTGCTTCTGCCTAGACGCCATGGTGGCTGCGGTCTAAACAAAACAAGGCTGCGTTGCGTGCGTGTCGCAGCGTGTGACGTCATCGCGCATGGAATCGATAGTGGAATTGTTAAGGATTTTGGCTAACGATTCCAAGGAATTGATCCACTGGGACCCGGTTCTCAACAAGAACCGGTTCTCGATTCCCATCCCTAATAGGCCTAATCTGTGAAAAAATATGAGAGAAAGAGAACAGCAGATAAAAAAAAAAAAAAAGTGTTCAACAAACGGAAAGGAGAAACAGTTTCACAACCCTGAAACAATGAATGTCACCACCACAATTGTCACGGTTGACTTGAAAGCAGTCGAGAGTTGTGGCTTTGCTCTGATGCAGTGGAGCTGCAGAGAGGTGTGGCTTTGCTCTGATGCAGTGGAGCTGCAGAGAGGTGTGACTTTGCTCTGATGCAGTGGAGCTGCAGAGAGGTGTGACTTTGCTCTGATGCAGTGGAGCTGCAGAGAGGTGTGGCTTTGCTCTGATGCAGTGGAGCTGCAGAGAGGTGTGGCTTTGCTCTGATGCAGTGGAGCTGCAGAGAGGTGTGGCTTTGCTCTGATGCAGTGGAGCTGCAGAGAGGTGTGGCTTTGCTCTGATGCAGTGGAGCTGCAGAGAGGTGTGGCTTTGCTCTGAGGCAGTGGAGCTGCAGAGAGGTGTGACTTTGCTCTGATGCAGTGGAGCTGCAGAGAGGTGTGGCTTTGCTCTGATGCAGTGGAGCTGCAGAGAGGTGTGGCTTTGCTCTGAGGCAGTGGAGCTACAGAGAGGTGTGGCTTTGCTCTGATGCAGTGGAGCTACAGAGAGGTGTGACTTTGCTCTGATGCAGTGGAGCTACAGAGAGGTGTGACTTTGCTCTGATGCAGTGGAGCTACAGAGAGGTGTGGCTTTGCTCTGAGGCAGTGGAGCTACAGAGAGGTGTGACTTTGCTCTGAGGCAGTGGAGCTACAGAGAGGTGTGACTTTGCTCTGATGCAGTGGAGCTACAGAGAGGTGTGACTTTGCTCTGATGCAGTGGAGCTGCAGAGAGGTGTGACTTTGCTCTGATGCAGTGGAGCTGCAGAGAGGTGTGGCTTTGCTCTGATGCAGTGGAGCTACAGAGAGGTGTGACTTTGCTCTGAGGCAGTGGAGCTACAGAGAGGTGTGACTTTGCTCTGATGCAGTGGAGCTGCAGAGAGGTGTGAACTGAAGTCAGAGGAAAAGGATGCCCGGGGATGTGCTCACACGGAAGCATGTGACCAATGGCAGTTTTGAGGTTGAGCCACAGTTGATCATCTCTGCTGTAGTCACATCTCTGCTGTAGTCACATAGACCGTAGCCTCGGTGTCTCGTGTTATCGCAGGTCAGGGCTGGGCCTATTATCTTTACTCTGTGCTACACAGTGTGCACTTCCTGTTTCCTGTGCTCTCACCGCAGGATGCCAACAGACAGACTGTCAGTCATGGCCAACAGAAACACCGTCAGTGCAACTGTCAAAAAGCAGTGATACACGATACATGCAACAACCTTATGAACAATGAATTCTTTAACCAGACAAGAAGGTCTTATTGTCACAGAATATATATTTAAAGTGCGTCTGACTGTGCTGCCTGTTGCTCCGAGGTATTGCCCACATCCTTTGCCCTAAAAGAAGTGCCTAATGTATTAGCACCCTTCAAGCGGGTGACTCTATTTGGCATTACAACAAATGATAATAGTAATTTGATAAACCTTATTGGTCTCATGATAGTCACATGCTCTTCTCATTTAAATACACATTTCTGCTCTGTAAATTCTTAGCATAATACGTGGCTGATGCAAGCCTGTATAGGTAAGTAGGCCTTTGTGATTTGTGGTGTTTTTCTCAACAGGGGGCCAACATACTTCTATCAGACAACGGCGATGTGAAGTTAGGTAAGCTGCTCTACAGCATCTTCATTCTAAGGGGTTGAACTCTTTCGCAGCTTTCAGCCTTGTGTGTGGATTGCAGCATCTGAAAAGCCCCGTCTGTCACTCCTTGTTGCAGCTGATTTTGGAGTTGCGGCCAAAATAACTGCCACCATTGCCAAAAGGAAGTCCTTCATCGGAACACCTTATTGGTGAGTCTGTCACCCTCATGGAATGAGCCAGTGGGCATGTGAAAGGCTTTGTTGAATTGATTGAAGGAACCGTGTTCTCTTATTCATTTCAGGATACTTGTGATAATCACTACTAGTCAGTTAAGGGTTAGTCTGATTCAGAGCGCCACATGCAACCAGACTCAAGGACATCTTGCAATCAACTGCTGCCCGGTGCATTGTATCACAGTATCTTAGCTAATAGTAGCTAGTTAGCAGCCGCCTACAGCAGTGCTCTTCAACAGGGCTCCGCCAACGTTTTGTCAAAGTAGTTTGTGAAATGTTTTTTTTTTTTTTTTTTTAGACTAAAAATAATATTGAGTAAACTCCAAGCATTAATAAAAATAAGTGTCAATCCTGGTGTGTGGTGGATTATAAGTGTTATTATAGGCCATGCTTAAAATGCAGCACAATCTTATTTTTTAAATCGTAGGGGGTCCCTGCTCTGTGTCTCTATCAACCAAGGGGACTTTGGGCTGAAAAAGGTTGAAGACCTCTGGCCTACAGGGATGAACAAAGTATCCCATTATTAGTAGTAGTTTTGGATGAACCAGCCATGTTTTTGCTCCTCCCTAACCTTTCACTCATTTTTGGAGAATCACTGAATCCTAGCCCTTCATTTGTGTAGGATGGCCCCAGAAGTAGCAGCAGTGGAGAAGAACGGGGGCTACAACCAGCTGTGTGATATCTGGGCGGTCGGGATCACGTCCATTGAGCTGGCCGAGCTGCAGCCGCCCATGTTTGACCTGCACCCAATGAGGTAGGCTTCACTTTCCTCATGTTTGACCTGCACCCAATGAGGTACGCTTCACTTTCCTCATGTTTGACCTGCACCCAATGAGGTACGCTTCACTTTCCTCATGTTTGACCTGCACCCAATGAGGTAGGCTTCACTTTCCTCATGTTTGACCTGCACCCAATGAGGTACGCTTCACTTTCCTCATGTTTGACCTGCACCCAATGAGGTCCGCTTCACTTTCCTCATGTTTGACCTGCACCCAATGAGGTACGATTCACTTTCCTCATGTTTGACCTGCACCCAATGAGGTACGCTTCACTTTCCTCATGTTTGACCTGCACCCAATGAGGTACGCTTCACTTTCCTCATGTTTGACCTGCACCCAATGAGGTAGGCTTCACTTTCCTCATGTTTGACCTGCACCCAATGAGGTACGCTTCACTTTCCTCATGTTTGACCTGCACCCAATGAGGTACGCTTCACTTTCCTCATGTTTGACCTGCACCCAATGAGGTCCGCTTCACTTTCCTCATGTTTGACCTGCACCCAATGAGGTACGATTCACTTTCCTCATGTTTGACCTGCACCCAATGAGGTACGCTTCACTTTCCTCATGTTTGACCTGCACCCAATGAGGTACGCTTCACTTTCCTCATGTTTGACCTGCACCCAATGAGGTCCGCTTCACTTTCCTCATGTTTGACCTGCACCCAATGAGGTCCGCTTCACTTTCCTCATGTTTGACATGCACCCAATGAGGTCCGCTTCACTTTCCTCATGTTTGACCTGCACCCAATGAGGTCCGCTTCACTTTCCTCATGTTTGACCTGCACCCAATGAGGTACGCTTCACTTTCCTCATGTTTGACCTGCACCCAATGAGGTACGCTTCACTTTCCTCATGTTTGACCTGCACCCAATGAGGTCCGCTTCACTTTCCTCATGTTTGACCTGCACCCAATGAGGTACGATTCACTTTCCTCATGTTTGACCTGCACCCAATGAGGTCCGCTTCACTTTCCTCATGTTTGACCTGCACCCAATGAGGTACGATTCACTTTCCTCATGTTTGACCTGCACCCAATGAGGTACGATTCACTTTCCTCATGTTTGACCTGCACCCAATGAGGTACGCTTCACTTTCCTCATGTTTGACCTGCACCCAATGAGGTACGCTTCACTTTCCTCATGTTTGACCTGCACCCAATGAGGTACGCTTCACTTTCCTCATGTTTGACCTGCACCCAATGAGGTACGCTTCACTTTCCTCATGTTTGACCTGCACCCAATGAGGTACGCTTCACTTTCCTCATGTTTGACCTGCACCCAATGAGGTACGCTTCACTTTCCTCATGTTTGACCTGCACCCAATGAGGTACACTTCACTTTCCTCATGTTTGACCTGCACCCAATGAGGTACACTTCACTTTCCTCATGTTTGACCTGCACCCAATGAGGTACACTTCACTTTCCTCCATGAATAAGAGCTTCCTCAGATGACTCTTAGGCTGACTTCCTCCTTTTGTGTTCCTGTAATGTTTCGTCGGGTCCTTTGATTACTTGAAAGGCTGTCCTGTTTTATTGGAAAATATGCTCAGGCTATAATTAGAAGTTCTTTGTTTTAACATGGACAGACTAGGGATACAGGAATATCTGGGTGCAGGGTTACATGCCTTTGCATTCCTTATTATTGGCTTACTCTTATTCAAGGAAGTTGATCAAATTCTCCTCTTGCATTCTGTTGACATTTTAACACTGAATATATGTCTTCCACAGGGCCTTGTTTTTGATGTCGAAGAGCAGCTTTCAGCCTCCCAAGCTAAAAGACAAAACCAAGTGGTGAGTGCTGCAAGCCTTTCAGTCTGCTGCCATTCTGAGATTGCCGGGTATGGTTCTAACATATTTAGCTGTTGGAGGATAGAATGAATGATCACTGTATTAAAACAAGATGATCTCCTCCCCCAGGTCCACGGCCTTCCATAACTTTGTCAAAGTGTCCCTGACAAAGAACCCAAAGAAGAGACCCACTGCGGAGAAGCTTCTATCAGTAATACATCTAATTTCTGTCTTAGTTAGAAGTATGCTAGGATCTCGTTTAGATCCAGGTCTTTGGGAGAATTAAATGTTTGAAACAAAGAAGCTCATTGCCATTCCTGACCAGAACGTATTCAAATGTGCGTGCTAGCAACTTCTCAAATGTTCTCTGTCTGTATCTAGTCTTTATTTGCAATTTATCAACAACCTAATTCCAGTAATTTCTAACTTCTATTGGAATTACATTGCTCCATCTTTCGCTTATTGTACCAATTTCATCAAATGATAATTTCTGAATCCTGAAGACAAACAAGTAGAGCATGTTAGACATTCTGCTTAAGTCCTGCAGGACCTAGTTTTGCAGTAGCCACATGTAGATAAATATCTACGTCTGGTGCACACCTCTTGAAAAGTGGTTAACGACCGCTAAGACCAAAACTAAATGCGTGACAGACATGTGAATTTACCAACCACAGACTGCATCACTCAACTCGTGGGGCAGTACATGTTGAACGATGCACCAATGCACGCAGAGAGCCGGCCTTCCGTAACAGCCCAGCCAATCAGATTTTGCCAGGGGATTTCTCCTGGCAAAATCCGGAAATGCTGACTTGTGATTCAGACCCTCACTCACTGGAAGCATGCTGATGTAAGATGCTGGGTCTGACCACATGAGAGCAGGATCCGAACTGGCCCAATAGGCTTATATTATGCCAGGTTTTGCTGAATTTCTATTTGTTTGGGTCAGAGTCAGGTCCAAAAATATTGCTCAAAAACCTTTCTTACTTATTTACAAGTTAGAATCTGCCTCATAATTTAGCGGAAACTGATTTTAGGTCACCATTTTGCTTTCATTTGCAGGCCTCAGTCAAACTACACAAACTACTTGTCAAACACAGTTCTTAAAAACAATTCTACCGTTAAACTCAACGATAAAAAAAAAATCATCATTAACACATTGCATTTCTCTGGGGCTCGTTTTCTCAGCGTAAAGATCCAGGATCTTGTTGATCAATACAGTGGTTTTAATGAGTCTGTGTCAGTGAAACCAGGCCTCTCATCTCCCTTTCTTCAGGGATGTCAAAGTTTTAATACCTAGTTTGCATGAATGTCGCATTATGTCAGGGATGTCAGACTATTAATATCAATAAACACTTTATAACAATACAATTCTCAAGTGACATTCTAACTTATAACAAGTTGTAACCCTGCTGTATTCCCTGTAGCATGTGTTTGTGGCCCAGACCGGTTTGACGAGGAGGCTCGCCGTCGACCTCCTGGATAAGATGAACAACCCAGACAACCACCAGCATTACAGTGAGGTGGATGACGACGACCTCGAGGTAATGGCCCATTCCATTAGGTATACGTGTCAAAAAGAACACCAGAAAAAAATCTAACTATATTTGGGAATCAAAAATTGGAGACTGGAAGTCATCAAAAATATGAATATGAATAATATTAGGAGTACATACCTAGATCTGAGAAATATGTGGTTTGCTTGTTGATGTTTTGTGATTTGGCCAGTGGCCCTGGAAAGTGAATCAGTCCTAAGTTGGCCCATGACCTACTTTTCTACAAAGTTCTGTGCAAATCCGTTCATAACCTTTGGAGATATCTTGTGGACAAACAGACCAACGGGGGCGAAAACATGACATGACATTTAAACAAAAAGGCAGTTGTTTTTTGTTGTTGTCCCAGTTCAAAATGATACAAACATTGTATGAAAAAAGAGCTCTACGCAAACACGTACCCCATGTGCCTCTGCATCAGCGCTGAATGCAAATATTAGCATAGAGACACTGCATGAAATAGGCCACGCCCATCACGGGGGAAAAGCTCTGTTCATTTCCACACACCAGCGTCATTTTCCTTGAATTAAACATAGCTAAAAGCTGTTGTGTGGTGGGCTGCGCAGACAACAAATGGAAAAAATCGCCAGTTAAAGTTTTTTTGTACTCCAAAACAAGGAAGCCATTGAGAATTGGCGAGAAGAAAAATGTGGATCTAGCTGTCAAGGAAGTAAGTTGGAGTGTTCATCTTCCGTATATACGATCTTTTTGTGCAACACGCAACCATGCACGCGACATAGGAGAACGCCAGGATTGGAGTGACACAAGTGCTTCAGCTTCAGTGTATTCTCATGTTCCTCTGAAATGATTCTCGCGTCTTCCCTGTCTTCATTTTCTCCCTCTAAGTTATTATTCCAACTGGCATCAACATCACATGTATGTGGCAGCCAAAGAGGTGGTACCAGCGCCTTTCAAAGACCATTGTGCTGTTCTCCCCCTGACAGCAGTAGCACTGTCTTGGCCACGATGAATGAAAAAAACCCTGAAGGCTATTGACTACAAGGAAGGCAGCTTGCTTTCTCCAGACAGCCTCTGGGCTGCATAGTAATGTGATGATGCACACACGTAGCACAAGTAGCTCTGGGTTGTACTTTGACTTGACATGCGCTGCTTCACTTTGTTGTTGTTGCCACAGATCATTTTGAAAGACATAAGGAGTCATTGTGCCAAATGGCTCAATGCTACTTCAGTGTTGTATAATGTGATCAAAACACTTCCACCTAAACTTGGTAATCTCAAGTGTTGCTGATCGATTTTCTACCAGCCGTGACGTGTGGTTTTCACCTTGTGAGTGTGTGTGTCAGAGTGTGTGTGAGAGTGTGTGTGTGAGAGTGTGTGTGTGTGTGTGAGAGTGTGTGTGTGTCATCAAGGCAAAATTTGACTATTGTAGCAGGAACTACCACAGAAGCCGTTTTGAGTGCTTTCTTCCCAGGTGTTTATGTCTGTCTGTCTGTGGACACATTTTGTGAACGTGATAGCGCTCACAACCATGCAAGATGCAGCCACGAAACTTTACAGGCGTGTAGTTCACATTGAAATGAAAGCCATGTTTGAAGATGGGTGTGGTCTGAGCAAGGGGGCCGGAAGTAGGGCCCCCACTTTACACCCCCTGGCCCCCACTTTACACCCCCTGGCCCCACTTTACACCCCCTGGCCCCCACTTTACACCCCCTGGCCCCACTTTACACCCCCTGGCCTCCCTCTGGCCCAACTTTACACCCCCTGGCCCCCACTTTACACCCCCTGGCCCCACCCCCTGGCCCCACTTTACACCCCCTGGCCACCACTTTACACCCCCTGGTCCCACTTTACACCCCCTGGCCCCCACTTTACACCCCCTGGCCCACATTTTGACAATGTGATGGCGTCACAACCGTGCAAGATGCCGTCACAAAACTTGACAGGTGTGAATAGTTCACATCACATTGAAGGCAGAGTTCCAAGATGGGTGTGATAGGAGCAAGGGGGCCGGAAGTAGACCTCCCCCCATTCCAAGATAGCCTCTACTTTTTTACCCATCTTTTAAATGATCTCTTCCACTCTTTCTTTCTTCCAGCCCCTCTCTGCAGTCAGACACACCATCCGCTCCACCAACAAACAAGCCAGAGCTGAGAGGACACGCTCAGAGATCAACTGTGAGTGACCAGCCCATTTCTACCCTCACTGATTGTCAGCAAAGCAAAAAAGCCCACAGCCGTCACAACCGCCAGCAAGCTCCGCCCCCTCCCAGGACGCATCACCGCTCTGAATCTGTCCCTTCATTGGCTGATTAGTGCGTCGTCCTCTAGCAGTTTAGGTCGATAGCTTTCTAGGGGCTTGTCTGTGGGTCATCTGACTAATCCTGTGCTGGCACAGTTCCAGTGCCACAGCATGTCGTGCTGCGTCTAAAAATAGCCCGGGGATTGGCGGAGAAGAAAGTGACTGTAGTGCTGTCTACCATGCTGCCACAGCCTAGCATGCTAGCTGTAGTGCCATCTACCATGCTGCCACGGCCTAGCATGCTAGCTGTAGTGCCATCTACCATGCTGCCACGGCCTAGCATGCTAGCTGTAGTGCCATCTACCATGCTGCCATGGCCTAGCATGCTAGCTGTAGTGCCATCTACCATGCTGCCATGGCCTAGCATGCTAGCTGTAGTGCCATCTACCATGCTGCCACGGCCTAGCATGCTAGCTGTAGTGCCGTCTACCATGCTGCCACGGCCTAGCATGCTAGCTGTAGTGCCGTCTACCATGCTGCCACGTCCTAGCATGCTAGCTGTAGTGCCGTCTACCATGCTGCCACGGCCTAGCATGCTAGCTGTAGTGCTGTCTACCATGCTGCCACGGCCTAGCATGCTAGCTGTAGTGCTGTCTACCATGCTGCCACGGCCTAGCATGCTAGCTGTAGTGCTGTCTACCATGCTGCCACGGCCTAGCATGCTAGCTGTAGTGCTGTCTACCATGCAGCCACGGCCTAGCATGCTAGCTGTAGTGCTGTCTACCATGCTGCCACGGCCTAGCATGCTAGCTGTAGTGCTGTCTACCATGCTGCCACGGCCTAGCATGCTAGCTGTAGTGCTGTCTACCATGCTGCCACGGCCTAGCATGCTAGCTGTAGTGCCGTCTACCATGCTGCCACGGCCTAGCATGCTAGCTGTAGTGCCGTCTACCATGCTGCCACGGCCTAGCATGCTAGCTGTAGTGCCGTCTACCATGCTGCCACGGCCTAGCATGCTAGCTGTAGTGCCGTCTACCATGCTGCCACGGCCTAGCATGCTAGCTGTAGTGCTGTCTACCATGCTGCCACGGCCTAGCATGCTAGCTGTAGTGCTGTCTACCATGCTGCCACGGCCTAGCATGCTAGCTGTAGTGCTGTCTACCATGCTGCCACGGCCTAGCATGCTAGCTGTAGTGCTGTCTACCATGCTGCCACGGCCTAGCATGCTAGCTGTAGTGCTGTCTACCATGCTGCCACGGCCTAGCATGCTAGCTGTAGTGCTGTCTACCATGCTGCCACGGCCTAGCATGCTAGCTGTAGTGCTGTCTACCATGCTGCCACGGCCTAGCATGCTAGCTGTAGTGCTGTCTACCATGCTGCCACGGCCTAGCATGCTAGCTGTAGTGCCATCTACCATGCTGCCACGGCCTAGCATGCTAGCTGTAGTGCCGTCTACCATGCTGCCACGGCCTAGCATGCTAGCTGTAGTGCCGTCTACCATGCTGCCACGGCCTAGAATCCTAGCTGTAGTGCCGTCTACCATGCTGCCACGGCCTAGCATGCTAGCTGTAGTGCTGTCTACCATGCTGCCACGGCCTAGCATGCTAGCTGTAGTGCTGTCTACCATGCTGCCACGGCCTAGAATGCTAGCTGTAGTGCCGTCTACCATGCTGCCACGGCCTAGAATGCTAGCTGTAGTGCTGTCTACCATGCTGCCACGGCCTAGCATGTGTTGTAGCAAGTACGCGTCAAATAGCTGTCTGAAGTGTCAATGAAAGGCCTCGAGCTTTATTGTGGAATTTGTTTTTAAACCAACAGTTGTTAGCACAGAATCACAGAGAATTCAACTTAATAGATGATGTGTATTTATTTTGATTGCAACCCTTCAGGTAAGTTATGTGTTACTTTGTGTTGTACTTAGTAGTTGTGGATACAGCTGTGTGTTGTGTTGTGTTGTGTTGTGTTGTGTTGTGACTGTCCTCTCAGAAGGCTGTGAGTGACTGTTGGTAATTTAATTAGCTTGGGATGATGTAGTAATAGTCCAGTGGTAGGATAAATGTCTGTGTCGGACATTAGTTTTTGTTTTCATTTGTAGCTGTACATCCTTTATAGTGTGTGCTTGTTATATGTGCGTGTGTTTGTACGAGTCTTTGTGATCGTTTTTCGACTGGAGTATCTCCTGTTTGATTTTGTTGCTATTTCTCACTGTTATGTCTGACTTTCCCCCACATGAAGCAAACAATGGGACAGACCAAGGAAGGCCATGCTCAAGTCCTAGCTTCACTGAGGGACCCAGGGGGGACCCAGGTTAGTGGGACAGTGTAGTGAGACAGTATGTGTATGCATACCTTTTCAATCTCACACCTAAAGAGTCCCTGAGAAATAGCATAATGTTGTAACACTAAATACAATATTTGTGTTTGATAATGAAGTGAAAATTAAAGCGTTGGTTCCGCAGCGCAGCATGGGGGTGGCTACCTGCTTTGGCTTCAGTGGTTAACTAATTTGGTATTTGTGATGTCCGGGTTCCTGTCAGACTGACCGAAATAATCTCAAGCTGTCGGTGATTAATCGAACACTAACAAGCGAGTGATTTCTCAACTTGACTTTGTGAAATGTTTGCACTGTGCGTTGGTTTCACTAAACTTGGTTGTGACTCAGCCACACTTTCACGGCCACCTTAAGCACTGCAAATACATCCACATTATCAGCATACCTCAAGCAGAGAAATGACTGTGACATAAATCTGTGCTCTAATTCCTAAACACAAACTTCCTTTGTTAATGAAACAAATGAGAAGCTGATTATGTGGGGGTATTTATTAGCAGTTGGGTTTCTTTTGCCTTGGTGAGTTGCAGGAGCATATCATGTTTATACTAGACACTGAACCAGTCTCCTCTATTGGATCAGCAGCATATCATGTTTATAGTAGACACTGAACCAGTCTCCCCTATTGGACCGACTGTTTGACAGCCCTTGACCTGAAACCTAAACTCAGAGGGAATCTGTGTTCCGTCATGTATTAATAATTCTTGTCCTCTCACCAATATTTTCCTAAAGTGAAAGGTTCTGGTCATTGTCAACGTATGATCTGTGTTAGTCTCTGGTAAGCTCTGCATCCTCCAGACCAAAGATTCAAATGGAAGCATCATAAATCAGTACAAATCTCAAGACGAGCCACAGACCTGTTCTTTCATGCCACTTGTTGGATTCATGGCAAAGAGCCACGGCTGCTTCTTGGGACTGATACACCTAAAGCGTGGTGTGTCTTGAAATTGTGGGCACTGATGCCCTCTAGTGCCAAAGATGTGTGTGGGAAAATAAATCAATCAATAACAGCACAATGTTTGTCATTCACAGTCGACAAGGTCCAGTTTGAACCTCCACTCCGGAAGGAAACCGAGGCTCATTCTGAAATGGTGATCATCTTTAGTCCCAATTTGAGGGAAATCCTCCCCATCATTTTATACAGCTTTTCTCAAGTATTCCCTTCTCCGTGTGTATCAAATTAATTTGCCATCTATGTGGAACAAACATTCATACACTGACATTAAAGAATGCACCTTTTTCTTTTTTTGATTGTTTTTCTCTTTCTCTTTCTTTCCACAGGATGTGAGTAAAGAGAATGACTTCCCTTCCCCCTGGAGTCCCTTTGCAGACGGAGGAATAACAGCCAGGTAAATAATCCATGGAAACTGTTGTCATGGGAACAGATTCCTGCTTTATTTTCTTCACCTGGCTGAATTCTGTTCTTTAAGAGATTTGGGGGAAACGGTGACGCACGCACAGACATAAGCTTGCAAGGAGGATCGTTTGGTGAAAATAAATATCCAGAGATGACAGCACAGATGCATGATTTGAGTTTTATTGCTCTGATCTAAAAAAATTGGTAGGAATTTCCCTCAGTGTGTGGACTCGTGTTAAAAGCAGTCGCAAAATCCAAACATCCATAGAATCACACTAAAGTATACAGTAGAGCCTGACCGATACTGGATTTTTTAAGGCCGATGTCGATACCGATATTAGGGAGTAAAACATTTCCAATATCGATATCTCGAGGCCGATATGTATTATATAATACACATTATATTACACCATTTTTTTGTGATGATCCCTCAAATATCAAACACTTGACAAAAATATGACTTGACATGACTTGACAATAGTTTACAGCTTATCAATAAACTTTATTGTCCAAAATGACATCAATGCAATGAAACGGTAAACTTCACTGGGAATTTAATTATAAATAACTAGAAATACAAAAAAACAAATAGAATAAATAAAGTATAACTTGAGTTAAGAAAAAATATCAAAAATACACAACATGCTGTCTAGAACTTAAAAAAATACGAAAAATAAAAAATATCTGCAATATCGGCCAACATATCGGCCGATACCGATATATTGGTTATCGGCCAATATCGACCGATAATATCGGTCGGGCTCTAGTATACAGTATAGTGAAAGATAGAATCATGTAAATAAAAAGTATATTATAAAAAGGTGAGACTTTTTTTATAAAGTGTACGTTTTAAGTACTGTGTTTGAGCTTGTATTTCTGTGTGATTGTGTGATTTCTGTGTGAAAATCTGTTAACACTCCTACTAGAACACTTTTTATACTCACTGTCCATTAACTGGCATCACTGGATCTCACCTGTCCAATGCATGAGCTGACTTGAGCCTATTCTAGGTCCTCTTCACTTGTCCCTGTGCTTTGACTGTTTCTCCTTCTACTTGTCTCTGTCCTCTTCCGTCCCTCTCTTGTCTCATCCCTCCAAGGAGCCTTCTCAAAAGCGTTGAGGATGAATTGTTCCAACGGTAACACTAGCACTGTGTATCTTGTAGTAGTACGCCATCCACTCCACTCCACCCACCCCTCCACTGCTGGTTGTGTGTGTGTCAGAGCTGGCAGTCACTGGGCCCCGGCTCTGTTCACCGGGACATTCAATGCCCGTCATATTCATGAGTATCCCTCTCTGGCTCCCCTCCATTTGCTATGTGTGGTGTGAAGCATGTGATATAGCTGTAGTCCCAGACGCTGCATACATGCTGGGGTACATACATGCTTGTAGTCTTAGAAAGGCAGTGGGTTAGAAGAAGAGACAGACATGCCCTTCAACTCATGTTAATGCAAACCTGAAGTAAAAATTACGTGTTCATGCAGGCTTAAACCATGCAAACCAGACAGTCTGGATTTTGCTAGCAAACACTTTGCTTCAAGTCCGACTTGAAGCAAAGCGTTTGCTAGCTTTGCTTGGTTTTATGTGTTACTGAATAGTCTGCTCTGCTGCTGTTATAGTGCTAAACAGATGGCATTTACAGTTCTGAGGGTTGTGTCCACTTACCTTTTTTTTGTCCCGATGCAAATGTTTGTGCACCTGTAAGAGAGTGTTGATGATGAGAATGTGCATGTATCTGATCCTCTACCCTTTTAGAATAAAGAAATTAATCATCCCAAAAGTTTGAATCCTCCCTCCTAAAGATGTAATGGAGAGTAGGCACAGTGAAACCTTTTTCTTTTTTTTTAAGGTTCAGCCACCATTTAAAAATGATGTAAAACGTAACACTATTATATTATAATAACCTCATAGTAAGCATTAACGTAAAACAATTGCAGACATCAGAGATGGACAAAAATGTGGTGATCACCACCTGGAGTAGTTAGTTGATCCACCCTTTTATTTAGCAGTACACCCCCCCCCCCTGACTCATCCTCCCTTTCTCTCTAAGGAAGGGACGCTTCATAAACATTTGGTCTGCTTGGCTCTGATGACTGTTGTTTTCCCTGCTGAGTGTCATGTTTTCCTCCTCCAGGGGACACATCGCCCACCTGGAAGATGCCTTTGAAGACGTCGAGCTGTAAGTAATGTTTACACATTCAAATGTCATGCTGAACATTCGTCGCTGTAGTTCACAGCTTTCTAAAAAAACAATTACTTCCATTTCAGGTCAACCCTCAAGCCAGGAATTCCTCCTCCTCTGCCTCCGAAGGTGAGACCTCGAATTAGTTTTATTTTGAAAGCGCTAAAACGGACGACCTACTTAGATTCTGGATGACTTGACGCAGTCCACGTGCCTGGGCTGTGTGGGCTGCACTTGTGCATGAGAGACGGCATATCCCGTCAATGTAAAGTCATTAACTGTTAAGAAAGTCCAATTTCAGCCTGTGGGAATCACTGAATCTCACTGACTCATGCTGGAAAAGGGGCAGAAACTCAAAGAGAAGGAGAAACAGGGTCGGAAAATAATGTGTTGGACCACCGTCAAGTTTTACATCACCATGGTGTGCAGAGCCGTTGCGTTAAAACCCGCCTCACTTGCAGGGTCGCTCTATCGGCTAAACGGCGCGGCTTGGCAACTTTTAGACTGAAAAAAATGCCAGTACTTTGTGGATATTAGTGGGATTTTTGGCCAATCTAAAAGCGGCTGTATAAAAGCAATAAGCCCCGAGAGGTTGTGCTTTACAGTGATTTTACAACAGCTAAGGGGGTTTCGATCCTAAGAACTGTAATGCACGGCCTCTCAGGGCTTACTGCTTTATTAGATGTGTGTTTTTAACATATTACTAACACTGCCAGCGTTAGGTTGATTCCATATAGAGGTTGCCCGTGTTAGAAGTGTATGCGCACTGTAGCTACTCGGATAAACAAATGGCATAATGTTCACTTCAGTTCAATTGAATACATCTCTGCTGCTCCCTGAAGGGCAATTCAGGTGCAGCATAAAGACATGGGAAACATACTGTGTACATTGCCGTGTTTCTCTCTGTTTTCATACTTTGGCTTGGTCGTCACCTCTATCCCCTCTCAGCCACGACTGAACAGCTCGTCAGACGAGGTGGGCCTCACCGACGAGAGCTGTCTGACGGTGCGGAGGTTCCCCAGCTCCGAGAACGGGCCCAGCGCAGCGGCGGCGCCTCGCAGACAGAGCAGTCCCGAGCAGGGCCACAAGGAGCACGCGTCCCCAGACTTCCTCTCCGCCAGCGTCAGCAGCCCTGGCCTTCTGTCTCACGCTTCAGACCCTGGTGAGTCCCAGTGCTTCTCGTCTCCCCCGTAGTGTCTTAGATTGACTTGTACATGCGAGGACCTTTTTCATATTGCTTTCTGTTTTCTTGAATCAAGTATATTTCTCTAAATGAGCATCTTGTTTTTATTTTTCCAAGCTCCCAATAAATCTAAATGCGAAGGTAAGGGAGCCCGATGTGTAAATGTGTCTGTTCTTTAGATGCTTCGTGTTATCGTACAATATGAGTGATGCTTTGGCTGCTGGCAATGTGACGCTCCTCCGCCTGCTCATTTTCTCCACAGATAACGATTCAGACGGCAGTGTGAACGGAGGCAGTCCCAAG
Source organism: Poromitra crassiceps (assembly GCF_964638095.1). Taxonomy (NCBI): domain Eukaryota; kingdom Metazoa; phylum Chordata; class Actinopteri; order Beryciformes; family Melamphaidae; genus Poromitra; species Poromitra crassiceps. Next base: position 27,135 of record NW_028151889.1, on the reverse strand, counting down.
CCGCCGCCCAACCGACCACACCGGAAGGAGAAGAAGGACTTCCCTGTGAGTTTGGAACACATTCCATAACATTACGGGACCGTGCAGTATGCGTCCCAATCAAGCCAGCCACACGTCTCATCTTCACTTTCATTGGGGCTTGTGGGAGGAAAATGTCATCTGTGGTCTTGGAAGCCTGTATTTTATATGTGGACGGTGTCCAAGTAACTGGCTGACCGAGCACTGAAACCTCAAGTATGATGTTTTTTCCCTTTGTTTGGTCCAGAAACTGACAGTTAAAGAGGGGGATTTGGCATCCATACATTTTGAAACATTTAATTGACTTTGAAAGAACACACACACACACACACACACACACACACACACACGCACACACACACGCACACACACACACACAGTTTAGATTGTTTTGTTTGTTTGGTACATTGTTAGGTTAGAGCTGTTTCTAACATTGATAAGCCAATTCATGTTAATATAATTGCAAATGTGCTCTGCATGTATTCAATGCCCCCCCCCCCCTCTCTCCTTAGAAACCAGCTATCAATGGCCTGCCACCCACTCCTAAAGTACTGGTGAGTGATTCTGCTGTCTTGTCCCTCACACTCCTCCTCACTCATTCCTGGTGGACTGTTTCATGGACGTTATTATGAAACTTTCTCTTAACTGCTGCTGAGCAGAGAAGTTTGAGATCCACTAAGTTGCTGGCTTGTTCCTCTTTCTGGTGCCTGTGGTCTGATGAACATTGTGCTCAGCTCCAGCTTCATAAAACCTCTGCCTGACATTCTAGTCAGTTTGCCTAATCAGTCTGCCTGTCGTTGCAGATGGGCGCCTGTTTCTCGAAGGTTTTTGACGGCTGCCCGCTGAAGATCAACTGTGCCACATCATGGATTCATCCAGACACCAAAGGTAAAGTCCACCATCTGTACTCAAAATACACACTCACTGCACGCACACGCACACGCACACACACACACACACACACACACACACACACACACACACACACACACACACACACACACACACACACACACACACAGCATAACCACACAGTTTTTGTTTTTGTTTGCGTTTCCTCCCAGACCAATACCTAATCTTTGGGACGGAGGATGGCATCTATACGCTGAACCTTAATGAGCTGCATGAGGCCACAATGGAGCAGGTGAGAGCAACAAGGTTCCTATGAATGACATACTGCCCCCTATGGGCTAATCATTGACTTACATGCACACAATATTCCGGTTTTTGCCCATATTCGGAAAATGACTATTCCGACTAAATGAATAATCCACTAATATTTACATGCAGCCGTAGCTCGCCCTCCCTGACACGTGAGGGAGAGAGAGAAAGATGCAGGTAGGCAGAGTTTTTCTGTTGAAAATAAACAGAGCAGCACTATTCTTACCAGCATCACTTGGTCCATTTCAGGAGCTTGCTGCTACAAAGTTTGGCGTTGCGATAATTGCACATCCAAGTCTTTGATAAAAAGTAGGCTAGTAGCCTATGTTATTACCTCGCAGACTCGCCAACACTCTCTCTTTAAATATCTCTCTTTAAATCGATGTTTCTCATCTCCTCCCGATCAGATATGTGGGCTTTTCTTTCGCATCCCAGAGATGATGGATTATATGATTATATCGCCTCTTCTAGAGCTTTCTAGCACACATCAGCTGACTGCAAACAGGCAACATGCGTCGCAAACTGCAGTAAAAACCCTGATTGAGATGCATATTCCGAATGCGCTGTATACATGATCAAAGAATCCTCCTAAAACCCGAATAATACTGGAATAACCCACATGTCTTAATCGGAAAATGCTCAATTCTGAAAAAGGCCAAATTCAGAAAATGCAACTGGAATATGCTGTTTACATGACCCTTATCAACTCAGAATATTGTCATTTTCTCAATAATAGTGGAATATTGTGTGCATGTAAATGTAGTCACTGACGACAATAAACATTGTCATTGTGTCTTTGTTGTTGTTTTTTTTATCTAATGGGAGGATGTTTTCCATCTGATTCTGTTGTTACACTGTACAGAATTGAAGGGCCTTTTTTAACATCAAATGTTGTATTTGTAATCAGCCCAATAGGAATCACTATACAGTTGTAAATGCAGAAAGAAACTCAATAGGTAGACTCATCATTCACCCACATTTTGATCTGGCCAGGGTTTGCCAACATTACCTAAGCCCCCTTCCCCCTTCACCCTCACACACACACACACACACACACACACACACACACACACACACACACACACACACACACACACACACACACACCCACACACACACACACACTTGCAATTGTCAAATCTATAGTCTCTCACCTCCACCTACCCCCCACCCCCTTTCAGGAAGAACTTGTGCCTAAGAGTATTCTGACTCCCCAGCTTGTTTTTTGACTTCCCCTTTTAGCTGTTCCCAAGGAAGTGTACATGGCTGTACATTATCAACAACAACCTGATGTCTTTATCGGGTAAGTGAGGGACTTATCACCTGCCGCCTGCTTCACTGGCCACTGCCATAACCTGCTGCTTCTTTGTCTGTGTTATCTTGCTGCAACACAATCTCTCCATATCTGTGGCAATAAAAGAACAGTTTGTTTGTCTGAGCCTCAATAAAACCTCTGTCCTTTGACTGGTGAGTGACACATCCGTCTTTAAAGCCTGTTCTTCCGCCGGAGAAGGGCTCACATATTGATCTTGGTAGGTTACGATGACCTGCCTGCTGCTGCAAAAGCCAAACGTAGCTTCTGTTTTGACAGATGAGCGGAAAGCTTTGCAATCCTCTTATATTTGCACACGAGCTGTCTTCAATTTGCTGCACTAAAAGACAAACCTGTTTACAAGTTCAGTGTTTGATGATGCAAAGCATCTGCTCCAAGCTGTCTTAACCCGAGTTATCCTAAGAGCCCAAGCCTTTTCTCAGTTGGGACGGGGTTATTTACCAAGCTTCAGGTCTACTTTGGGTTTTACCTTCAGCAGTTTACCCCTCGGTATACTTAACCTCTGTTCTCCTCTCCTTCTCCCTTGGACACTGTCCATCCTCCTCTGGTCTGGCTTGATTTGATATTCTACTAACTGGCTTCATCAGAAGGTAATCATGCTTCACATCATCACACTTGTTTTTTTACCCTCTGTTCACCTCTAACCTTTCTAAACATGAACGCTGCTTCGGGGGTTCCAGGTTTTATTGGGCAAATTTGAGCAATTCTATTTCAGAGGTTCTTCTGTTATATCTCCATTTTGTCTTCTTGTTGTTGTAACATGATCAACATTTTCATTCTTTGCCTCAATTATTTCTTGCCCAAATTGTCTACCAAATCCCTGCCTTTATCATTTGCATCTTTATCATCTAAATCTTTTTTCTCCATAAAGGTGTTTGTCACAATTTTAAATGTGTTATTTCTGTCTTTGATCAAATCACACAAACATATAATAGGAAATACTTGAGGAATAGTCAGTACTGTCTGTCTGTCTGTCTGTCTGTCTGTCTGTCTTACTAATTGTGTTAAATGTGTTTGTTGATGCATGAAACTGATGATTTTTCTACTCCGCTCCAGGGAAAACCTTTCAGCTATACTCGCACAATCTCATCGGTCTGTTTGAGCAGCTGAAGAAGCCCGGCCTGGCTGCTCAGTTCCAGACTCACCGCTTCCCAGACAGAATGTTACCCAGGTGAGATCTGAGATCCCAGCTGAGAGTCTTGGCTAGAAGGTTTTCTATGCATGCATGCTCCTTTTACAGCAACATCCTGCTTTACTTGTATACTGTCAAATACATGCATGCTCCTTTTACAGCAACATCCTGCTTTACTTGTATACTGTCAAATACATGCATGCTCCTTTTACAGCAACAACCTACTTTACTTGTATACTGTCAAATACATGCATGCTCCTTTTACAGCAACAACCTGCTTTACTTGTATACTGTAGTGGCTGGTGCATTTTTGTCCAGGGAGGGCTATACCAAATATAGGCCTGGACAATGGGGTTGAAATCAATATGATAATCATAAGGATTATTCTCAATATCAATATCATATGTTTCACGTATTCAAAATCAGTGTTCATCTCATTGAACTGAATGGTGATGTCAAACAAACCTTACATTTTCAAATAATATTCCTGCCATACCTAAGTAACATTTGCTTGTCATCATCAATTTAGACAGCAGAAATGTCATTATTAAAATAACTTCATATCATCACGATGATTCTACTGAAAGACAACAAACAATAATAGGCTATTGAATTATCATCCACTCCAGCCCTAAATCAAGCAAGTAGTAACGGACGTTAGCCTACTAGTAGCCTACTTCTGAATCATATGGGCAACAGATTAGTAGGCATATAAATCACGGAGCAGATTACAGAAATAGACAGTAACCTGGTCAGCAGCCCTCTGATCTCTACATCAAACTTCCCTTTAGCATCCATATTTACTTGAAAAGCACATGGCATAAACACTTTGGAAGAAGGACTTGCCACAGCATGTGAATGAGTTACATTACATTACTTATGAGGAAAGCACGTTCGTGCATGCAAATAGAGTCCTCAAGAATGCATTGCCGTCGCTCTACCTGGCCCCACCTCCACCTGGTCGCTAGTTACCAGCGCCCCGAATCGCCCCGAATCCCTTTGTTTTGAGAGCGAACAGCGCATGTGCAATTTACACAGATCCTGGCTTAGCACTGGTGGAAGCCGGAAGTGCCCGTCGGCGTCCGTGGCAGAAAGTAGTTGACCCAAAACAGTACACATGTAGATCATTATGAATCTACATATTTATTGCAGATTATATAGGCTACTCACTATCTAATATTCACCTCACTCATAAAAAAAATATATATATGCTATATATATATATATATACACGTTTTATTTCCCCCTCATTCATGTGCGTAGGTGGGGTGGCCCTTTTACAGCAACAACCTGCTTTACTTGTATACTGTCAAGTACATGCATGCTCCTTTTACAACAACAACCTGCTTTACTTGTATACTGTCAAATACATGCATGCTCCTTTTATAACCACAGCCTGCTTTACTTGTATACTGTCAAATACCTTTACAGCAACAACCTGCTTTACTTGTATACTGTCAAATACATGCATGCTCCTTTTACAGCAACAACCTACTTTACTTGTATACTGTCAAATACATGCATGCTCCTTTTACAGCAACAACCTGCTTTACTTGTATAGTGTCAAATACATGCATGCTCCTTTTACAGCAACAACCTGCTTTACTTATATACTGTCAAATACATGCATGCTCTTTTTACATCAACAACCTGCTTTACTTGTATAGTGTCAAATACATGCATGCTCCTTTTACAGCAACAACCTGCTTTACTTATATACTGTCAAATACATGCATGCTCTTTTTACATCAACAACCTGCTTTACTTGTATTCTGTCAAATACCTTAACAGCAACAACCTGCTTTACTTGTATAGTGTCAAATACATGCATGCTCCTTTTACAGCAACAACCTGCTTTACTTATATACTGTCAAATACATGCATGCTCTTTTTACATCAACAACCTGCTTTACTTGTATTCTGTCAAATACCTTAACAGCAACAACCTGCTTTACTTGTATACTGTCAAATACTTGACAAACTGTGCAACAAGGAACAACCAAGTAACTACTGAGGTAGAATGGAAAATCAGGAAGAAAATGAGAGCCACTGGCCCACTTCCCTGACTCTAGACGTCATCAGCTCTTTGAAGACTGTGGTCACAAGTTGACTGTTTTCTGTCCCCAGGAGGTTTGCCTTGACAACCAAGATCCCGGACACAAAGGGCTGTCACAAGTGCTGCATCGGTGAGTGGCTTCTCCTTCCCAACCGCTGTTTGTTTGCATCTTTCTTTTTTCCTCTATCAATGGTCTGTGAGCTAAGTCAATACACTATGGCCATCGTCTCCTCACTAATCAAACATAGTTTGGAGCAGGTTTGTACGACTCCAGGCCGATCCTGGACTCATGTTCAGGATGCGTGACTCGACTCGGACAGGAGCACTGATGACTCGGACTTGGACTCAAGCTTCTCGGACTCGGAAGTTAAAGACTCGGACTTGTTAACGGATCAAGTTTCTCCTAGTTCAGTTTTTTTTAAATGTATGTCTCCTCCGATATCAACTGTTAATTCACTCACGTTGTTCCCGCCTTCCCATCTTTACTTCACAGTGAGGAACCCCTATACAGGCCACAAGTACCTGTGTGGAGCGCTGCAGTCTGGCATCGTCCTGCTGCAGTGGTATGAGCCCATGCAGAGGTTTATGCTCATCAAGGTCAGTTTGTTATTTTGCTCAAAGGGATAAAAACTATTTTTACTCCAGCAAATGTCCTCATAGGCCTACATGTCTTTTCTTTTGTACTGCAAGTCTGTACCATACAACCCCCCCCCCCCCTGCCCCCAAAGAGCACATTCTAGCTGTATATGAAGGAGAACTTTACAAGCTTATGCTACTAAAACATAGGACTGTAGAATCTTGTACTGTTTTACACACAATGAAAAGAAATGTCTAAGGCTGGAATCTTCCCTCAGAACACCTCTTGACACTAAGCGTGATGTGTGCCCTCTCTTCCTGCTGCAGCACTTTGACTTCCCTCTTCCCAGCCCGCTGAAGGTGTTTGAGATGCTGGTGGTCCCAGAGCAGGAGTACCCCATGGTGTGTGTGGCCATCAGCAAGGGCACAGAGCCAGGCCAGGTGGTCCGCTTCGAGACCATCAACCTCAACTCCTGCTCCTCCTGGTTCACAGAGATGGGAGCAAGTAAGTCACAGTGCACACACGCATACTTAGACGGAGAGATGGGTACTATCTAGGAACGTTCCATACTAAGACTCTTCAACACTGTTGGCACAGTGTTGTTTTCTCTCCACTCTTAACTTTTTCTCAACCTGAGAAATATGCTGTCACTATTGCGGTCTCCATCTCCACATGAGAAGCACAGAGAACCTTCTCTCTGAGGGTCAAATGTAATAATAGTAAAGATGTTGTAATGAATGAAACCGTAAAGAAAGGGGTACATTCCATGGGACTTTACCGAGCAGGGGGTCTGACTGTTTGGACATGTCTTCCCACAGCCAATCAGCAGGTGGATGCAATCCATGTCACCCAGCTGGAGAGAGACACAGTTCTGGTGTGTTTGGACCGTAAGTACAACCTCAGAGTTGCTAAGGACATGAAAGTACACTCCACATGTACCAACTGTCTGTATTGTATTGCGGGGGAAAGTTGCTAATATAGCTTTATCATATGCCGATCTCTGGTACTGTAGTTGTCAGGACGGTTGTTGTTGGTAGCAAGTAAGCTGCTATTCCAATGACATCGATATTTAACAGAACCAATTCTGTCTCAGTTTGTGTTTACTCCACATGTACAAATCTTCTTCTCTTCTGCATGTTTCCTCCAGAAAATTTGAAGATTGTCAATCTCCAGGGCAAACTGAAGTCTAACAAAAAACTGGCATCTGAGCTCAGCTTTGATTTCTGCATTGGATCTGTTGGTAAGCTTTCAGACAATTTTTGGTATGCATTAGGGCTGCAACTAACGATTATTTCCATAATCGATTAATCTGTCGATTATTTTCTCGATTAATCGATTAGTTGTTTGGTCTATAAAATGTCAGAAAATGGTAGCAAATGATGATCAGTGTTTCCCAGTGCCCAAGATGATGCTCTCAAATGTCTTGTTTTGTCCACAACTCAAAGATAATATCAGTTTACTGTCATACAGGAGTAAAGAAACCAGAAAATATTCACATTTAAGAAGCTGGATCCAGAGAATTTAGACCTTTTCTCTTAAAATTGTACTCAAAACGATTAATCGATTATCAAAATTGTTGTTGATGAATTTTCTGTCGATCGACTAATCGATTAATCGTTGCAGCTCTAGTATGCATGAAGACTGCCGTTTTGCCTGAACCCACTGTATATATCCTGTTCATGTGCAGAATGAGACCAGACAACAGAAACTGTAATCCCTTCTCTTTTAAAGGGAAAAAAAAAAAAAATACTGTGTACATATTCTACATAATCACATGATCAACAAGTCTGGAGGACCACTACATTTGGTGGGAAATTGATCCAGTAATTTTGCTTATTCTGTTTATGAAACTGAAAGGGGCTTGTGAAAACTCAGCCTACTGTATATAGCATAGTGCTGCTTACACATACTGTGCTTGTTCATTGAGTTGGATGTCTTCCGGTGACTGCTTTGAATGCTGTTTGATTTCCTCTGTGTGCTGACACATGTGACACATGGCCTCTCTCTCTCTGTGTGCTGACACATGGCCTCTCTTCTGACACATGGCCTCTCTTGTGTGACAGTGTGCCTTCAGGACAGCGTCCTGGCTTTCTGGAAACATGGCATGCAGGGAAAGAGCTTCAAGTCCAACGAGGTAAAATAGCCCATAACCCCATGGCATGCTGTGTCCACTCCTTACAAAATGCTTTTTATACAAACGCTGGTTCTAATACTTCAATCGACATACTGACTAAAAAAAAAAAAAAAAAATCCCCCTGATACGTTTCTTTGCTTACATTTTTTGCGTGTGCAAGGAAGTACCGTAAATGATCTTCTGTGTGAGATTACCTCTTTTTTTTTTTTTTTTTTTTTTTTAAGTGGTGCCGCCGTTTCTTTAAAGGTCCCAATTCGTGCAGCTGTAACCTCTTAAAAACGTGTGTCTCTGGTCCATAAAACATGATTCTGGATTAATCTGTCGAAAATATTGCAACCCCGTTTGTTGTGACGGAGTTCTCACTTCCTCATCTGGTCGCTTCCCAAGAATGGCCTGTTTCTATAATATATTCAGAACTAACAGTTCCCATTGGCCGCTGAGGGAGAGCCCGCCCCAGGCTCCCAGCGGCCAATCAGATTAGCGTCTGTGGACCAGCACGCTAGGTTGCGAGTTATCGTTAACTTAACGGTTACTACGCTAAAGAGGACATCTCAAAATGCCTAGGCTTACCGAATGCACCTCTGCAGTTGCTGGATCACGTACAGTTGGCGTCGCTCCAGCTAGAAGTGTTAATTTTGTGGCTATAGACTAAATGGTGCAGGTAGCTTGTGTGAGAGGGACCCGCGCAGTATGCAGGAGGAAGCTAGTGACGTCGATATTCTCTCCAGATTCCTCTCTGGGCAAACGACGCGTTTGGGGGTGTGGCTTGGAGGAGACTGCAGGGGGACGCTGGATAGGGACAAATCCAACTGTGGCAGTTCTGAGCGTGTGACCACTCATTACAGGGAGGGCTGACAGCAGTATATATGCATTTACAAGTAAAAACAGCTTTTGCACGGAATGGGACCTTTAAGTGACGTGGGTCCGTGCATTCTGGCACGGGATGAGTACGAGAGGAGCGTGAGAGGATGTAGCCTAAGCCCCTCCCCTACCCCCGGCTCCACGCCCAACAAGCCAGGTCAAGTGTGCCTAAGTCACGCCCTCTTCCGGGATGTCATTCCCATCACTTCCCCGCAGATGTTTTTGTAAAATCCTTGTAAAAAGAGTTTTACTTGGACGAACACGCGATTCAGCTGTATTCAGAATCACGAGAGACAATAGTCTCCCGAGAGACAATAGTCTCTCGGGGCGGGGGGGGGGGAGTGAGTCAGAATAATAGAATGAATCTGTGATGGACAAGAGCACATGGAGAAAGTGGTCAGTGATCTAAGTTTATATCTAGGGTTAGGGTGCCCTATTTATCAGACTACACTCTACTGGCTTTGTCATTAGACTCATAGAAAATGTATTTTCGTTATAAGAATCCAACGTGGTCAAGCTTTTCTAAGCCTTTCAACAGCTTTTGATGCTTGAAAAACAATATTGACACCAAAAATAGGTAGGTGTCATTTTTCAGTCTACCGGCCCCGGTGAATGCAGTTTTTCCCACCTCCTGAATACAGGAGTGTTTGTTCTACACGTGCTGTTGTCAATGCTGACCCTGAGTGTGCTGGCTGTTTACATGCATGGCTACATGCTGTAGATGAGCCCAGGAGATTAGCTCCTCAGGTGGAGCTAGACAAAGTGTGTCTGTGTGCCGACCCGAGCTAATGAATTTGTCCACCTTTCATGGGGGGATTTCACCTTAACCCGATCATGCGTCGCGCTCGGCAGCACAATACAAGTTCAAGAGACCGCGGGGAGGTGAAGCATGTTGTTTTTATGAAAAGTGATACGGCGATAGGGGCCACCCTTTTCAAAGCTCGCCGTGTCGGACTTGGTCCTGGGTGAAACAGAAGGTCTGCTGGCCGAGTCCCTGCTTGGCAGTTTCCCCCCACAGCGTGGATTTTTGAAATGTCAGCTGCCATGAAAAATTAATGCGTGATCATAAATGAGAGGCGTGGCACAACAGGCAGCAGTGCTAAATAATTCAGCCCACGTCTCGTTATGATTCCTCTGAAAAGCCGAGGCATTCAAGGGGGGCGGGCCTATTGATCCGTGCTTGCCTCGGTGGGTGCTTCTCTGAACACCTGAGGTCTTGTTCTCCACGGGACTTAAACGGATCAGATCTCTCCCAGACGCCAAGGACTCACGCCTAGCAGGTGTTTTGCACGTGGATGACCTTGCCCTTTGTCAACACGTTTTGGTGCAGTTTGGTGACTTGTCGTCACGTGACGGAGTGGTTTGGTGACTTGTCGTCACGTGACGGAGTGGTTTGGTGACTTGTCGTCACGTGACGGAGTGGTTTGGTGACTTGTCGTCACGTGACGGAGTGGTTTGGTGACTTGTCGTCACGTGACGGAGTGGTTTGGTGACTTGTCATCACGTGACGGAGTGGTTTTTCAAGGGGCTTTTTTCCTCCTTCCTCTCGGGAAGTGTCAGTGCTATTATCATCCACATCTTGTGACTTAGACAGGTAAGCTCCAGGGTTGTACACACAGTAACGGAGTCCCTGGAGACGACACTCAGTCACCTGCAGTCTTAAAAAAAATATATCTGTTGGATTAGGCTCCCAATTACAGGAATATAATCATTATTTTCTAGTTAAAAGAACAGAATCAGGGCTGTACAGTGCTACATACATGTACACCGTGCTACCAAAAAATCGCTCCGTGCTATGAATTAATTTAGCGCAATAGCACACGTGCGATACTGTTTTGAAACGCATTTCTTGTTAATTTTTGGATTTTGTGAGCCCTGTATGCAACATGAATCTCCTTTGCCAGTCACAGACCTGTTTAAGTGATCAAGTCACTACTTGTGGTTGTTTTTAGACATGCCAACATACATTTTATATGCGTGCTCCAATTTGATGGCCTAACTATCAACCTCTGTAGCACCCATGCTACAGTATGTGTAAAAACAAGTTAATGTACAGCCCTGAGAATGCACATTTGTAATATCTATGATGTCATCTTTCTTGCTTTTCAACATTCCATCACCATCACTACCTCTGATTCAGAAAACCCAGCCTCAAGCAAATTGTGTTTCTTCATTCATAGGTGACCCAGGAGATTTCTGATCCAAGCAGAGTCTTCCGCCTCCTTGGATCTGACAGGTTGGTACCAATATTTCCATCTGTAGTTGAGCTAATGCCGGACTCAGACGACACAAAGTCAGACCTATATTCAAATGATTTGGTCGCCGGCGACACATTTACAGCGTCGGGGCCCGTATATATGAACGTCGGGAACGACGAACGCCGTCTTTACCTCCTTGTAGTGTGACATCATCAAAGACCAGCATCTTGGCATCTGGGACGCCTCACGACGCCCCGACGAAAAGACTAGCATGCCAGTCTTTTTGGTATTTTCTCGCCTAGTTTGACAACTATTACGACAAGTTCCTTTTTGACTTCACGTTGAAGTGCGGCTTCTGGGGCAGAAACACAGAGCCCGCCCCGGAACCATAGCAACTCACTCACTCACTCTGCCTGCCTGCATGCGAGAGAGGAGAGGGAGAGCCGCTGAGCAGCAGCATGATAAGCTATTGCACATACAAAATAATCAAACACAGAGTGAAGGTGAGATGAAAACAAAACAAAGAGACTTACTAAAACATCTCATCTCGTAAGATACAAAGGGGGAAAAATCAAGAACTAAACTGGGTAGGTAGGCTCTCTCCACACCCATCACTTGTCTCGTTTAACTGTCTTTGAAATCAGCACTACTACTCGTGTATTATAAGACCAAGGAGGTCATTGTGGAAGGAATGATCCCAGTATGGGATCTCAGAGAAATGGGATTTAGATAAGAAGATCCCAGATCTTCTTACAGGAAGAGGAGGGAGACTCACCCTCCAGTCACCATCAACGGCACAGCTTCAAGTACCTGGCAGTCAACATCCACCAGGACCTGACGTGGGCCAGCCACACCGCCACTGTCGTCAAAAAGGCCCAACAGCGACTACACGGACTCAAGACGCCTAAAGACATTTGGGCTGAGGCCCAAAATCCTCAGACTTCTACAGAGGATAGCCTGGGTAAACCCAGCCTCCATGTGACCTCTATGTACTATCAGTCACGGAAGACTTACGCTACAGGCATAGCCTGTGATGTCACGTTGAAGGCTGGGTTTACCCAGGCTGCTACGACCCTCCTGGGTCTCACCTGGGTCTCACACGTATCATCCCCTGATGTCCCTCTGGTCACTCCTCGAGCTAGACCCCTCTCTCTCTGCAGGCACTTCTCCCAGTTTGCAACATTTCAAGGTCACTTGAGAAAGAAGGAATCTTTGACACGTTCTCTCCGTTCTCACAATATCAGAAAATACATTTTCCCTGGCACTTAGTTCTGTCTTTTACAAAGCAGCAAATGTGGGAGATACGATTTTAACCATTTGACACTTGTCATAATAGAATGACACACGTTTCCAGTGAGGACACATTTTCCCAACATGTATTTACAGAAGTGCAGATGCCACCTGGACGCTTTAGGGAGTAGTTAACATCAGCTTTGCCTCTGCACAGATTGCTTGTCATCCCAGCAGGCAGAAAGGTGCGATGGTTGTGATTTTTTATGATTTGCTCCCTACACACAAACACACTCACAGCATGCTTGGAGAAGGAGTCTCTCACCAGCCCGGTTACAGATGGGTTCCCCTGGGTGCTGGTCCCTGGACCCGGCCCAGCCCGTGGCACCGGAGCGGCGCCGCGCTCTGCCCAGCCTCCCATGTTTTATTCACCGCCACCTGGGCACTGCCAGCCTGGTTTGAGTGTCTCTCCATGCCTCTGTAATTTCATCTGATGGAACGGGACAGTATGGAGGACTGTAGCTCCTCTCCTCACCCCTGCTCATCTGTCACCTCCATGAGCTGGGTGGCATCTGGAGATGAACTCGCTGTCATCTCACTGTCCTGTAACGTGCCGCTTCGCTTGCAGGTCCCTGTCCGCAGGCTTTCCATGTCCATTAATACGCTTAAATTTCCTGATTTGCTTTCAATGCAATCGAATGATCAGCAGGTTTCCTACTGAAACACTTTCTGTTGTTGAAGAGCAAAGCAGATTACTTTTCTACAAATAACAATACCAAAGTTGGCCATTAGTCATTACGAGTTAAAACTGCATTTCATATCATCAAGTTTTTCTTGACAAGTTTTTTGATTTTTTTTAAAGTAATTGTTCAGCTCTACTGCCAATTTAACAGTGAATATTTATCCAGGTGCAACCAGTCTCTCCAACTTTGGTTTACATTTGTAATGGTGACACAGCCGCCCTCTTTGTGTACGTCTTAACAGATTTTTCCTGACCCTCGCACCTCTTTTTCTCTGACAGGGTGGTGGTCCTGGAGAGCCGGCCAACGGACAACCCCACAGCCCTGAGCAACCTCTACATTTTAGCAGGTCATGAGAACAGTTACTGATCCTATCCCAGAGACTGGAAGCTTCCCAGAGATGAGAACAGTTACTGATCCTATCCCAGAAGACTGGAAGCTTCCTCAGAGATTTTTGACGGACGACTCGATTTTTGGGAGAGTATGACAGCCTTGCACCAAGAAGGCAGCTTTGCGTCAAGGGGAACTGACTGGAGAACAAGTTACAGAGAGCGTTTGTTACCGATCACAGGATGCCCAGGTCAGTAAAAGAGGACGGGGTTTACTCCAAGCAGCTCTCTGTTCAGTACGGATCTATAAGTCGCCTTACACCAGCAACACCTTCACTGCAACGCTGAGGAACTTTTCTTGAGCCCAATGTTGCGAAAAACAAACAATAAAAGCTCAAATGAACATCGTTAACTCAGCCTGTCCCCCCACTTTTCCACAGATGGTGGACTGTTAGAAATGTGGTATCTAGAGGTGTTATTGGGGGGTAAAGTGCCATTAAAATTAAATTCACAAGGTATTTGTGATCGTTAGTATTAGCAAATAACGGGAGATTTTAATGTCCAAGTCTTATAGCACGTCGCTGAAACGTCAATAGGCTCGACGGGAGAAGATGTACAAGCTCTATAGTCAGACTAATAGATCAAGTTTAAACAGAAACCCATGTTCCACGTGGGTTATTTAAGCATTATTTATTAATCTCTAAGCGTTAGGGTATGTTGGATTTACAGACTGTGTTAACAGACAGGTGCGGCCCTGCTGCGAGCGGGACCCCCGCTCCCCAACAGGATTAGCTAGTGAAGCTTTCCTGAGCAGCTTTTGGGTTGTTTTTACTGCTATGTAATATAGTCACATCGCTCCTGCTCTGCTGCATTTTTACAAGTTGAATATAATGTCAAATGTTTTTTTTTTTTCCTTTTACCCCCTCTTTTATAGACCTTTTACTTATTATTTGCACCGTGTAAGCACTTTTGTACATTTTTTTTAATTTAAAATGACAATATGAGGGACAATGCTTGGTTTTGATAACATCTTTGCATTCCCTTCGCAAAACTTTTAATGTATGCTGTTTTTTTGTAATAAAAAAGGCTATTGTTAACAAGATGAGGGCAATGGCCTGAGCGTGATTTTTGTTTGTGTTGCTGCTGTGTTTATGGAGCGATGGGATTGGCCGCTGCTCTCCTGATGAGTCTCTGATGAGATGAACAGGGGAGAGCAGTGATTAGTTGACGTGATCTCTGGGTTTAGTCTGCCTGCCATTCCTCTCACTTCACCATCCAGCACTAATTGGTCTCAGTGCGACAGATCAAGTTGTCAGTTTAGTCTTTTCCTATGTGCAGGCCACTGTCACATGCTCAATGATGTCAAACACATGGTGAATTTGGGTGTCAGTGGTTGGTTACGCTGTTAGAAATCATCCATATGCATTACAACCTTAATGATATTCAGCTTAAGCCATTATACATTCATGAATATTACAAATGTATCTGTCAATTTAGTGCAGGATGAAACCACACAAACTCATTTGGCTGACAAATGTACATGACATGAATTTATAGTATGATGAGAAAAAGAGGTAACCGCGCACTCTGGCTTAGATGCAAAGACATAACGTTTATTTGACAGATAACGTCAAATAGGTAACGCCTGGTGGCCTTTGTCAAGTCGTGGATTCATTGAATTTATAGTATATCAATATTAAGTCGTGTGAAACTGATATAAGATGTATAATGATAGTGTCTCTTCAAGGTGGAAAAGTGCAAATTAATGCTTATTTTTGTTTACATTGGTGGATGCTTCCCTTTTGATATTTACTGTCTATTTACACTATCCATTCACTGATTCAACCATTACAGCATATTTATTCTAAAACAAACAAAACAGCACATCCATAATTCTACAAAATAAAGGATGGAGCGGCCCATCAACAACCTGCTTTGTGCAGTGTACAGCCCATCAACAACAACCTGTGTGTGTGTGTGTTGCGGGTGGAGTCAGCCTAGCAGTTCCTATGAGGACCAGCCTGGAAGAGAACCATGTTTATATCTATGGAGAGAACCGCTTCAAGCAAACCGATAGATGGGAAGTTAGGCGATTTGGTTTTTCACAATAAAAGGGGTTTAGATTATTGAAAAACTAATGCTTCAACAGCAAAGGTGCTAAGGTGGGATAGAGTTAAAAAGCCTTTATTTAGATTGCACAAAGAAAGATTTTAATGTCTGACCACTGATGTAGGCCTTTAAATATTGATGGTGAAAATTCATAATGTTCAGTGCAATCATTGCATTAAATATAAATTCCGAATCTAGTGTAAATAATGGATAATAAAATATATGCATTATTGTTCATATTTCCTGGTAAATTATCCTTGTTTCTGGGTGCTGTCAAACAAAACATATAATCAATTTATTTACAGTAGGGTACTTTCTCGCTAGCTTGGATTTTATTTTGAAAGTTGTGCCCGGAAGTGATGTCTTGTGCCGTCTTTCTGATAGATTGACGCTTTTGTTTTTAACGGGTGAGCCTTGGATTTGCAGGGAGACTGACTGGGGGAGTTGTGAGGGTTGTGTCTGTCTGTGTGCAGCAGATCGTCCACCTTGCAGGCTGTTTGGATGCAATTTTGCTTTCTCCTGCCTCTCCTACTGAGAAACATCTGAGGACGACTCACTGTAAGTAACTTGATAAAGATAATCTAAGGAGGAGGACAAACTGGGACTATCTAGATAGGCTGCTGTTACTGAAAGATTTCCTATAAAAAATTAAAAACATGATAACATGATTCTGCTTTTAAGATCAGGAGGCAACTTGTTGCTATTGTGTGGTTTTTGATATATAAGCCTAATAACTTACAAAACTTATTTTTTTTATATTCCTGGTTGTCATGTTTCCTCACCACCAGTTATTCCACCATGGATGTGATTCCCACATTGTTTTCAATGCTGCACTTTGATTGTATTCCCCTGCTACTCCCCTGCCCGGTTACTGGGCCCCGTTATTTGTTTTCGCCCGTGTCTCCTCAGGGAAATGATCTAATACACTTTGCATTGCAAATGTTTTCGTTACGCAATCTAACTGTAACTGGGAGACAGGTGTAGTGTTCCTTTGGGAGGCAGTTTACAGTAGGAGTTTAGTTTGGTCATTTTGTCCACCTGTTTTTAGACCACTTCTGTGCTTTGATGTAGACGTTTGATAACTTAAGATTAAGTTGTAGCAGGTAAGTAATCCCTTTTCAGCATATTCAGATATGGTTGTTTGTTCTGTTTTCCATACAGTAACATAATGACTCTGTCAGTAATGTAATGATGTAGTAGCCTAAGTAAATGTGTGAACTGATCTCCAGTGCAGTGGGTGATCATCATAAGACAAACATGCAGCAATATGAACACAAATAAATTATATTTTCATGTATATAATATGTTTCCCCCTCTGCCCCAATGTCTCTCGTCAGCACTTTATTTTATATTCTAGTCGAGATCCTAAGGTTTCTAAGGATACCAAATATGTCATGCTGAATTACAGGGAAATGTCCTATACAATCATCTAGACCCCCCCCCCTATTTGCTGTAATGGTGCAGATATAAAAAGGTTTCATGGGTTTGAATATTTCACTCAAGGGGGTGAACTCTATCCAGAGAATAAAATAGTGGGAAAATGGAGTGTTTACAGCCATTCACCTGCCTTCCCTTGCTTGTCTTTAGGTTTGAAAAGCAGTCCTGGTTCACTGGAAACTGTGTCTTCTTCTTGATGACTGCTGACTGCTGAGGATGGAGAAGTATGAGAAGATCGGGAAGATCGGAGAAGGCTCCTACGGCGTTGTGTTCAAGTGCAGGAACAAAGACACAGGACAGATCGTCGCCATCAAGAAGTTTGTGGAGTCCGAGGACGACCCCATCATCAAGAAGATTGCCCTAAGAGAGATCAGGATGCTCAAGGTAACCGCTCACTGTCAAAGCAGTGTCTCTCCAAATGTTAGAGTTAATATCAGGGAAACATAATATCACAGTGTAGGTGGTTACCCCAACAATATACATCTAAATAGACAGTAGGTTACTAAAATTCGATTAAATAATCAAATTTAATTTGACAGTAGTAGAAATGGAAAAGTTTAAAAATTATTATTATTTTTTTTTATAGAAAAATCAGTCTAATCTCACAAGTGGAATACAAAGGTCTCACAATTGATGTGATGAGGACAATGCAAAACCCATCCAAACAGGGCTTCAATACCTGGGCAAAAATTCAACATGAGTGAATGTGTAGGTACGGTCTCTCAAGGAAAAGCTTCTTGTCTCATGCTTCATTTTGAGACTTTAGTGCGTTAAAAATACAAAATGCAAATGCTTTTCTAATTGGCATGAAATATCCAGTCTTGTCTCAGTGGGAGTGACACCGTGCAACTACTTCTACAGACAATGGGAAGTGTTTTTATAGCACTCCATTGTGCTGTGGACAGAAACCCCCACAGAGGGGCGGAGGATCAGCGGAGCAAAAACCAGCAGGATTCAAACGGTGTGGAGAAGCCCCGCAGGGTCGAGCCCCACTTGCTTTCAAGTACCTCATTGGAAAATGTGAAATGTCAATAGAACTCACTTTGTGTTATTTTGCATTCTCAATCATTTCTTCATAGACTGTATAGGAATGTTTCTGAATCATCTAACAATGTTCAGTAAGAAGAGAGAAGGCTTTGGCGGCAGGTTAACACCATTGTCACACTTGTCATAATGTCTATTTATGTTTTAACTGTGTGACTGTAATTGTGGTCTTCTTGTAATCAGTCATTTCAATGTTGTTTTAAATGATCTTAAATCACTGGCTGGTGAGGATTTCTCATCCTGGAAGACACCCAACAAAAATATTTCCTATTAGGAAATCATTCCCAGTCATTTTGTTAGTAGTGATGCTATAATAATTTAATTAATGTCAGAAATGCAAGGCCATACTTGTATATGATAAGATTTTCTCATTGTTAAATTTAATACCAAATTACTTTAATTTATATATTTTGTGCAATAATTGAAATTGAAGCTCTTTTGATATTTCTTTTACTTAACATGTAGCACAGCACAGTTGAGAGGTGTTCATCACTCTCTCTCTTTTTTTATTTATTTCTTCTTCAGAATTTTTCCCTATTTTCTCCCCATTTGTACTTGGCCAAATCGGGAGAGCCAAGACTTGCACCATGCTTCCTCTCTCTCAATCTGTTGACAAATTGTTGTCTGTGAGCTTCTGTAAGGCCAGCTAGTTCTCATTATAAAATTCTCAGGGTTGTAACAGTAATTAACCTTGATCCGTGTCTCAAAGTAAGCTGTGTAGGGTACTTGAAATTTAGGGAATTTGGCATGGAAAGTCCTTGAATTTGAGCTTTGTCATTATTTTGTCTTAGATAAAGTCATCAAAATATTCAGGCTGTCCTGTCTCTTCTAATGTGTATTTTCAAGTTTGTCTAAAAGGCACAAACATTTTTTCGTCCCCCCTGGGGTTCGTTTTTCAAAAGTTTTTTCAAATGTGCATGCTTGTCAACAAAGATGTGTGGTGTAGTTTTGAGTGGTTGAGTTAGTCATGCAGTAGTTTTGAGTGGTTGAGTTAGTCATGCAGTAGTTTTGAGTGGTTGAGTTAGTCATGCAGTAGTTTTGAGTGGTTGAGTTAGTCATGCAGTAGTTTTGAGTGGTTGAGTTAGTCATGCAGTAGTTTTGAGTGGTTGAGTTAGTCATGGAGTAGTTTTGAGTGGTGTAGTTAGTCATGCAGTAGTTTTGAGTGGTGTAGTTAGTCATGCAGTAGTTTGAGTGGTGTAGTTAGTCATGCAGTAGTTTGAGTGGTGTAGTTAGTCATGCAGTAGTTTTGAGTGGTTGAGTTAGTCATGCAGTAGTTTGAGTGGTTGAGTTAGTCATGCAGTAGTTTGAGTGGTTGAGTTAGTCATGCAGTAGTTTTGAGTGGTTGAGTTAGTCATGCAGTAGTTTGAGTGGTTGAGTTAGTCATGCAGTAGTTTTGAGTGGTTGAGTTAGTCATGCAGTAGTTTTGAGTGGTTGAGTTAGTCATGCAGTAGTTTTGAGTGGTTGAGTTAGTCATGCAGTAGTTTTGAGTGGTTGAGTTAGTCATGCAGTAGTTTTGAGTGGTTGAGTTAGTCATGCAGTAGTTTGAGTGGTTGAGTTAGTCATGCAGTAGTTTGAGTGGTTGAGTTAGTCATGCAGTAGTTTTGAGTGGTTGAGTTAGTCCTGCAGTAGTTTGAGTGGTTGAGTTAGTCATGCAGTAGTTTTGAGTGGTTGAGTTAGTCATGCAGTAGTTTTGAGTGGTTGAGTTAGTCATGCAGTAGTTTTGAGTGGTTGAGTTAGTCATGCAGTAGTTTGAGTGGTTGAGTTAGTCATGCAGTAGTTGGGCGTGTTCCTCAGTGGTGTCCTGGACACCGACCAGGCCTCCAGCCTCATAAATAGGATAGGATGAGGACTGGTTGTCAGGGGCAACAACATGTTTATTACCATCTGTTCAGATTGTTTTTTTTGTTGCTGGTGCATTTCTGTCTGATAAGACACATGGCTGTTGTACAGTTGTGTATGAAGCAGATATGACTGGATGTGTCCCTGATACCGTGCAGCATTTACAAACGGGCACATCTTTTCTTTGTGCTCCGTCTCTGCAGCAACTGAAACACGCCAACCTGGTGAATCTGATGGAGGTATTTCGGCGTAAACGGAAGCTGCATCTGGTCTTTGAGTACTGTGACCACACCGTCCTCAACGAGCTGGACCGCTACCCCCGAGGGTGGGTGTCCCTCTGAGTCTGTGCTCTACACATGTGGACAGCTGTATCATACGATGTGATGGTCTCACAATATGATTTGCGATATGAGGTTCAGGATTCAATACAACCACAATACAATGTAATACATATACTGTGCAGTATTATGTTTATTTCTGGGCCACAATCTTTCCAGCAGTGGTATTGGCTCGCTAGAAGGTAAACAGCAATTTCAAAATGTCACTACAAAGTGCAAATAATATAATTTAAATGGAGAGCTTGTGAAAGTGTGATGATCAAGTGTCTCCATTATGATTACTACAGCAGAATAAAATGGAGATAATATCACCATTCATTTTTCTTCCCCACAATATATATTGTCAAATTTCTCTATTGTGATATACCGGTATTGAATTTTGATATATATCGTCCTAGGGGTGTCACGATACACTCAGTTCACGATACGATACGTATCACGATACTGGGTTCACGATAACGATACGATACGATACGATTTTAACAATATTTTTTTAAACTTGAATAATGACAATATATGACTGGAAAAGTAGTATTTTATTTGAAATGCACAAATACAAAACATGCTGTTGTGGGAAATTGTTATTACAATAACAACTAGAAAAAACATGAGATTGGAGATAAGGCTTATCTTGAAATAGAATGAGTTACACCGTCACTTAGATTTACTTTGAACTAAAAGGTTTCTCAGCAGTATAAATTCTCATTATGCATCTTCAGTTTTTCTTCAAACTCAAACAACAAGACTTTTCTTAATCTATTTTTTATGCATCTTCAGTTTTTCCTGTCAAGTAAACAGTTTTGCCAGAAACTCAATTGAATGGTTTCTCTCCTGTATAACTTCTCATGTGTCTCTTCAGAGACTTGTTCAACTGAACTACTTTCCACACATTGAACTTCAACAAACAAAGACGTTTCTTTGTCTATTTTTTGGAGAAAAAAAAAAAAAAAAAAAAAAAATTGCGATATGAGATTTCATCTCAACGATACATATCGTGACGTTTTACTATCGCGAAATTTCGTGGGACGATATATTGTGACACCCCTATATCGTCCTATTCCTAGTACTATATGATAGCATGTGCTGGTAGTTTGATGTACTCTGTTGTTGTTTTAGTTGATGATATGTACTAAGTGCGCAAAATATTAGGAGACCCCTAATAATAATCCAGTTAAACGCTTTTATTCCTAATTGACTTCACCTTTTAAATCTACTTCAGTTATGAAGGAGAGATGAGGATGAAGGACAAGAGATTAATTACAGAAAATCGTTGAGACAGATTATGAAAAAAGAGGCTGCAGCTCAATATTTGGAAAGTATTCGGGATTAGGGATGCATGGTATTGGATGTTTTGGCCATAACTGATATGATATTTTACAACTCTTAGACGATGCCAATACCGATATACGGTATGCACACATTTTTCCCACCTAATTTCCGAGAACATAAATTCTCTCCTGTAGTGAAATTAACACATTATCATTATGCCTACTCTTATCGTCTGGCAGATGCAGACATAAAAACAATGCTTTTCAAAATGTACACATTCACTGGGCAAAATAAGAAAACTTATGTAAAACATGCCGTTGAGCATTCAGTACTCAAGTATTTAGTCAAGCATTGAGCATTTGGGCATAATCAAAGCGTAATTTTTTCGGCCTGTCATATCGTCAGAAATATTTGTTTCGGGCCGATGTTGACATTTCATTTTTAACGCCTTTATCGGCCGATACCGACAATGATGAGCCGATATCATTTGGACATTTTGTCTGTGTACAGTCGCTCACTGAGTGTCTGTGTACAGTCGCTCACTGAGTGTCTGTGTACAGTCGCTCACTGATTGTCTGTGTACAGTCGCTCACTGAGTGTCTGTGTACAGTCGCTCACTGAGTGTCTGTGTACAGTCGCTCACTGATTGTCTGTGTACAGTCGCTCACAGAGTGTCTGTGTACAGTTGCTCACAGAGTGTCTGTGTACAGTCGCTCACTGATTGTCTGTGTACAGTCGCTCACCGAGTGTCTGTGTACAGTCGCTCACCGAGTGTCTGTGTACAGTCGCTCACTGAGTGTCTGTACAGTCGCTCACTGAGTGTCTGTGTACAGTCGCTCACTGAGTGTCTGTACAGTCGCTCACCGAGTGTCTGTGTACAGTCGCTCACCGAGTGTCTGTGTACAGTCGCTCACCGAGTGTCTGTGTACAGTCGCTCACCGAGTGTCTGTGTACAGTCGCTCACCGAGTGTCTGTGTACAGTCGCTCACTGATTGTCTGTGTACAGTCGCTCACTGAGTGTCTGTGTACAGTCGCTCACCGAGTGTCTGTGTACAGTCGCTCACTGAGTGTCTGTGTACAGTCGCTCACTGAGTGTCTGTGTACAGTCGCTCACTGAGTGTCTGTGTACAGTCGCTCACAGAGTGTCTGTGTACAGTCGCTCACTGAGTGTCTGTACAGTCGCTCACTGAGTGTCTGTGTACAGTCGCTCACTGAGTGTCTGTACAGTCGCTGACTGAGTGTCTGTGTACAGTCGCTCACTGAGTGTCTGTGTACAGTCGCTCACTGAGTGTCTGTGTACAGTCGCTGACTGAGTGTCTGTACAGTCGCTCACAGAGTGTCTGTGTACAGTCGCTCACTGAGTGTCTGTGTACAGTCGCTCACTGAGTGTCTGTACAGTCGCTCACAGAGTGTCTGTGTACAGTCGCTCACTGAGTGTCTGTGTACAGTCGCTCACTGAGTGTCTGTGTACAGTCGCTCACTGAGTGTCTGTGTACAGTCGCTCACTGAGTGTCTGTGTACAGTCGCTCACTGAGTGTCTGTGTACAGTCGCTCACTGAGTGTCTCTGTACAGTCGCTCACAGAGTGTCTGTGTACAGTCGCTCACAGAGTGTCTGTACAGTCGCTCACTGAGTGTCTGTGTACAGTCGCTCACTGAGTGTCTGTGTACAGTCGCTCACAGAGTGTCTGTGTACAGTCGCTCACTGAGTGTCTGTACAGTCGCTCACCGAGTGTCTGTGTACAGTCGCTCACTGAGTGTCTGTGTACAGTCGCTCACTGAGTGTCTGTACAGTCGCTCACTGAGTGTCTGTGTACAGTCGCTCACTGAGTGTCTGTGTACAGTCGCTCACTGAGTGTCTGTGTACAGTCGCTCACCGAGTGTCTGTGTACAGTCGCTCACCGAGTGTCTGTGTACAGTCGCTCACCGAGTGTCTGTGTACAGTCGCTCACTGAGATACTAGGAGCATAAATCTCTGTACGGTCACTTTTCATTAAACCAAGCGCTGTGTACATTCTATTATTCCTACATTACATCCATGCCCCGCTACACACTGTGCTTTGTTGGGCCCTGATGGGCACAGCGCTGGTCTCCGGGGCGAGCTGACCTGCTCATCATGGAATGTTTACAGTGATGCACTCCCAGCATGCTTTGCTGCGCAGCCAGTTGTCGGGACTCTTTTTTTATATGGAGTGTTTTTTTGCTGTCTGGTTTCTCACCCTGGCCCACAGCCTCCTGGACACACAGGGTTCAGAGAAGGGGGGGGGGGAGGGGGGGTGGAGATTGTTATTAATTGCCGGTCACAAGGCTGGATTTAGCCATTTCCCCGGCAACACTGATAGATGGTGGCTGAAGCAACAAAGGCCCAGTGTTGAGCGTAGAAAAGGCAGGTCGCTCCACTGTCAGCTAGAGCCGCACGAGTGGCAGAGAGGGACGAGTAGAGATGACAGGAGAAACAGAAGGGCAGGCAGGAAGTCAACAAGAGTAAGAACAGAGTGATTTCCTGTTCCAAGCATGAGGCTCTTTGTTGTTGTTGTAATTGCAGTTCAAAGTGGGTCATTCCCCATAATCCAAAAAGAAGATGCTCTTTATAATAGATCCAGTTTTAGCAATTACATCTTTGTCTAAACAGCATCTTTCGAAACCAGGGTTACAAAGTGCTTCACAACAACATGAGGAACAACAGAAATATAGGAGAAACTTCATAGAAATTGTGAGATAACGGCAAGACAGGCAATGAAATCAGACGCATAGATCAGAGAAATACACACGACTCGATAAGAGAAATACAGACAAGACTCGAGATCAAACTAAAATAAGTGAAATAAAGTCTGTTCCAGAGATTTTCAGCTAGACACATTTTGTCTCTGACCTATAGACCCCTAAATTGCATATATTATGGATCTTAAATATGTGAAAATCTAACTTGATTTCCTCCTTGACTTGCAGCGTTCCTGAGCATCTTGTAAAAAGCATAACCTGGCAGACGCTCCAAGCCGTCAACTTCTGTCACAAACAGAACGTAAGTGACTGACATCCTGTTTCATAACATTTCCTCTTCCCTTTAAACCAGTGATTCTCAAAGTGGGGTCCGGGACCTGGGTCCCCAAAAAGGAGAATAATTTATTTTCCACTATAGAAAATGTATGAATGTATAGAATGTATGACTATTTTGGGCATGGGTTTCATACACTTTCTGTAATAAAACATCTAAAAGCAAAAGTCTTATCAGATGGGGCACCCTGGTAGAGAATCTTTGAGAACCACTGCTTTAAACAACTTGCATGAGTTTCTTCTTATTTGTCCCTTGCACAAGAGAATATTATAAAATTCAGGAAGTCTCTTTTAAAAGTGGTAGTGTTGTCTCTTACCCTCTCTCTCCCCACGTGTTTTTGAATTCCTATGGTCTCCTCCCCGTCCCCAAGCCACTGGTTTATAGCTCTTTTCTTTTAACAAGAATTCCTCCCCCTTCGCTGACCAGCAGTTAATGTATCACCTAGACACAACAAGCACGGCAGGGCCTCCTTTTTAACTGGGTGTTGAGCTAAAGTCCAGGTTTCACTGTCTGCAGCCTCTTTGTCAGCAGCATCTCCCCAAACACAGAGAGATCCCAGCGACTTGACTTGACTCTTCTCTTTTCCCCGACAGTGTATTCACAGAGACGTGAAGCCGGAGAACATTCTCATCACCAAGCATCAAGTCATCAAGCTCTGTGACTTCGGCTTTGCCAGGATACTCAGTGAGTTTGAATCAGATCTGATATGGACCAAGCGTTGCTTTCACATTTTCGTCAGTGCCACCTGGTGGACACTGCTGTCCTGTTACTTTTTCACTCATTTTGAGTATTTCAAGGCCCAAATCATTTAGCACATACACTACATCAAATACCAATGAGGTATGGAAATGCTAGGGTTCAACTGAGTTTTGGAAGGTCAATGTTTTTGTGTTGAAGCTGCCGATATTCGTTAGCGCAAATTTGTCCGTTTTCATGCACACACAAAAAAGTCAAGGATTCAGTATTTTCCCCAGGACGTTACATTTGTGTCAGGGTGGAAAAGGCTTGAACCAGCATTTAGACCAGACCTGGGAATTATATGACCAGGGACCAGAACCAGCCCTCTTGATGGTTCTGCCTGGCCCGGGAGGTCTACAAACCACACCATTTTACTTCTGAAGCTAGGAAAATCGAATGAGATGACCCAAATTGGCTTTTATTTTGAAACGCTTGTGTGTTGTCAGTGTGCTTCTTCCTGTCAGTGGTTTATCCAACACACACACAAACTCAAGTTGTCATAAATTGTGGGGGGAAAGTGACATGTGCATGTATGTATATGAGACAGAGTACTGGTTCCTGCTTTGCCACCTCAAAACAGTTGCTGTGAAAAAGGGCCTTCAAGGCCATTCAATAGACTGTGCTAGACCTATAGGCCCTTTTCACAGCAACACACACACACACACACACGCACACGCACGCACACACACACACACACACACACACACACACACACACACACACACACACACACACACATGCACACACACACACACACACACATGCACACACACACACACACACACACACACACACACACACACACACACACACACACACACACACACACACAGGGCCAGCAGAGTGAACACACACACAGGGCCAGCAGAGTGAACACAAAGCTTAACAACACAACACATTTCATTTTCTCCGGCTTGCCTGCCCCTGGTCAGCTTCTTGCTCTTTCCTCAGCAGACGTTGGTAGCTTAGCAGCATTTAAGAGGAAGGGAAGAGTGGCACAGGAGAACAGAGACAAGGACATCACATTTAGGCATCTGGCATCATCAGTATATAATGGGAGCTGGGGCTGTTTGTTTCTCTGTTTGTTTGTTTCTCTGTCCCACTGTGATGTCATAAATCCCACTGTGACATCATCAGTGATGTCATAAATCCCACTGATGACATCATCAGTGATGCTGGTCTCATTGGCCACAAAGCAGCCGAGTTGCGGGCAAAGCCGCACAGCGGCCGAGCTGCGAATGCGAGCTGCAGGACGGGCGGCATCCCTAGTTTAATAAAAGGCCAATATTAGCAAACCAATATTTCTATATACCTTGGAAGCCCCACTACCAATAAGCGTACAATCAATTGCTTATGTGCTTTGTATAAAAAGATCAAAGATCAACTTATTGTCATCTCATCTTGTGACAAATTTTTATTTTTCTGTACCTTTAACATGAAAGCTCATTTGGCTGTTCCATGAAGTGCTGTGTCCCTGTGTTGTGTGTGACACCAGCCGGTCCATGTGACTACTACACGGACTATGTGGCCACCCGCTGG
>NW_028151890.1:120000-121754 GCF_964638095.1 Poromitra crassiceps | reverse complement strand
GGTTGGATGCATGGTGTCGGGCAGGCAGCAGTCCATCGCTCACCCCCCCTCTGGAGCTCTGAGCTCCAGGCTGCCTCAGGGGCTCGGCTCTGCTGCATCCCCAGGTTGGATGCATGGTGTCGGGCAGGCAGCAGTCCATCGCTCACCCCCCCTCTGGAGCTCTGAGCTCCAGGCTGCCTCAGGGGCTCGACTCTGCTGCATCCCCAGGTTGGATGCATGGTGTCGGGCAGGCAGCAGTGCAACACGGACCCACACATCACACCCACCCTGACCGATTGGCAAACGTGACCCGCCATCGGAGGGCCCCCGCCGGCCAGCTTAGCTGGTGTTCGGGCGGACGGTTCCTCCGGCCTGCGGGTTCGCCTCTAGACGCGGGGGGCAGCAGTCCATCGCTCACCCCCCCTCTGGAGCTCTGAGCTCCAGGCTGCCTCAGGGGCTCGACTCTGCTGCATCCCCAGGTTGGATGCATGGTGTCGGGCAGGCAGCAGTCCATCGCTCACCCCCCCTCTGGAGCTCTGAGCTCCAGGCTGCCTCAGGGGCTCGACTCTGCTGCATCCCCAGGTTGGATGCAGGGTGTCGGGCGGGCAGCAGTCCATCGCTCACCCCTCTGGTTCTCGGCTCTGAGGAGCTGCCTGGGTCTCTGGTGGGACGCCCAGGGGCAGACGCTTTGTACTTTCGGGCAGATACTACTTTGCAATTCCCCCCAGCACCCTGTACACCAGACAGGCAGGGAGCGCTGGGAGTCACTGTGCTCTCAGCCTCTCTGGTGTCAACACTCTGTCAGAAGGATTACCCTGTGCCAGCCGAAAATCTTCTAAGTGTTGCAGGAATACCCTGGGCAAGGAATACCCTGGGCAAGTGTTGACACCAGAGAGGCTAAAAGCACAGTGACTGCCAGCGCTTGCGGCTTTAGCCTCTCTGGTCTAACACGGTGCTGGGGGGAATTGCAAAGTAGTGCCTCCGTGAAAGTAGAAACCTGGTTTTCGGCTACTGGGACCTCCAGGACGGAGGGCCGGGCAGTGCACAGAACGGATCCGACCGTAGGTGAGACCTCCGCGGGGAGGTTTGCAGGGGTGGTAGGCCCCCTGCACGGAGCTCACGGAGCTCCAGGCTGCCCCTCCGGGGCTCGACTCTGCTGCAGCCCCAGCTCGGGTGCAGGGTGTCGGGCCCGCAGCAGTCCATCACGCCCGCTCTGGAGCTCGCACATGGAGCTCCAGGCTGCCTCAGGGGCTCGACTCTGCTGCATCCCCAGGTTGGATGCACGGTGTCGGGCAGGCAGCAGTCCATCACGCCCGCTCTGGAGCTCGCACATGGAGCTCCAGGCTGCCTCAGGGGCTCGACTCTGCTGCATCCCCAGGTTGGATGCACGGTGTCGGGCAGGCAGCAGTCCATCACGCCCGCTCTGGAGCTCGCACATGGAGCTCCAGGCTGCCTCAGGGGCTCGACTCTGCTGCATCCCCAGGTTGGATGCACGGTGTCGGGCAGGCAGCAGTCCATCACGCCCGCTCTGGAGCTCGCACATGGAGCTCCAGGCTGCCTCAGGGGCTCGACTCTGCTGCATCCCCAGGTTGGATGCACGGTGTCGGGCAGGCAGCAGTCCATCACGCCCGCTCTGGAGCTCGCACATGGAGCTCCAGGCTGCCTCAGGGGCTCGACTCTGCTGCATCCCCAGGTTGGATGCACGGTGTCGGGCAGGCAGCAGTCCATCACGCCCGCTCTGGAGCTCGCACATGGAGCTCCAGGCTGCCTCAGGG
>NW_028151890.1:107500-110000 GCF_964638095.1 Poromitra crassiceps | reverse complement strand
CCGAGATAGGGGCTCTTAGCCTGGGCAGAGGCAGTGTGGAGGTAGGGGGGCTTGCCTGGGTGTTGTATCCCGCCCAGGGGTGCACTGGGCCTGGGGACCCCGACTTGGTCCTCGGCGTCCAGCCAGAGGGCCGCGGGCCCCAGCTTTGGACTCCCCAGTGAGCTCCAGGCAGTGAGGGTCCATGCCTGGGTGTTGTATCCCGCCCAGGGGTGCACTGGGCCTGGGGACCCCGACTTGGTGACCGGCGTCCAGCCAGAGGTCCGCGGGCCCCAGCTTTGGACTCCCCAGTGAGCTCCAGGCAGTGAGGGTCCATGCCTGGGTGTTGTGGTGCACTGGGCCTGGGGACCCCGACTTGGTGACCGGCGTCCAGCCAGAGGTCCGCGGGCCCCAGCTTTGGACTCCCCAGTGAGCTCCAGGCAGTGAGGGTCCATGCCTGGGTGTTGTGGTGCACTGGGCCTGGGGACCCCGACTTGGTGACCGGCGTCCAGCCAGAGGGCCGCGGGCCCCAGCTTGGGACTCCCCAGTGAGCTCCAGGCAGTGAGGGTCCATGCCTGGGTGTTGTATCCCGCCCAGGGGTGCACTGGGCCTGGGGACCCCGACTTGGTCCTCGGCGTCCAGCCAGAGGGCCGCGGGCCCCAGCTTTGGACTCCCCAGTGAGCTCCAGGCAGTGAGGGTCCATGCCTGGGTGTTGTATCCCGCCCAGGGGTGCACTGGGCCTGGGGACCCCGACTTGGTCACCGGCGTCCAGCCAGAGGGCCGCGGGCCCCAGCTTGGGAAGCCCCAGGCAGTGGGGGGTCCATGCCTGCCTGTTGTACCCCGCCCAGGGCGCACCAAAGTCGGGTAGAAAAAGTTGGAAAACAGGTCAAAAATCAAAAGTGTTGAGCACTGTGACTGCCAGCGCTATAACAGCCTCTCTGGTGTACACGGTGCTGGGGGGAATTGCAAAGTAGTGCCATCGGGTAGGTAGGAAGCGTCTTCCCATGAGCAAGCCGAAAATTTTCTAAGTGTTGACACCAGAGAGGCTAAAAGCGCTGGGAGTCACTGTGCTGTAACAGCCTCTCTGGTGTCAGCACTTAGAAAAAAAACCAAAAAAAAAAAAAAAAATTTTTTTTTTGGTTTTTTTTCTAAGTGCTGACACCAGAGAGGCTAAAAGCGCAGTGACTCACTGCGCTATTCAGCCTCTCTGGTGTCAGCACTTAGAAGATTTTCGGCTGGCACAGGGTAATCCTTCCCCAGGGTACTCCTGGCCTGGCACAGGGTAATCCTGGCCTGGCACAGGGTAATCCTTACCCAGGGTACTCCTGGCCTGGCACAGGGTACTCCTGGCCTGGCACAGGGTATTCCTGGCCTTGCCCAGGGTATTCCAAAAAGTTTCTAAGTGCTGACACCAGAGAGGCTGTAGCCTCTCTGGTGTAACACGGTGCTGGGGGGAATTGCAAAGTAGTGCCTCCGGGAATATAGAAACCTGGTTTTCGGCTACTGGGACCTCCAGGACGGAGGGCCCGGGCAGTGCACAGAACGGATCCGACCGTAGGTGAGACCTCCGCGGGGAGGTTTGCAGGGGTGGTAGGCCCCCTGCACGGAGCTCACGGAGGCTCCAGGCTGCCCTCCGGGGCTCGACTCTGCTGCAGCCCCAGCTCGGGTGCAGGGTGTCGGGCCCGCAGCAGTCTATCGCAGCCCCCTCTGGAGCTCGCACATGGAGCTCCAGGCTGCCTCAGGGGCTCGGCTCTGCTGCATCCCCAGGTTGGATGCATGGTGTCGGGCAGGCAGCAGTCCATCGCTCACCCCCCCTCTGGAGCTCTGAGCTCCAGGCTGCCTCAGGGGCTCGGCTCTGCTGCATCCCCAGGTTGGATGCATGGTGTCGGGCAGGCAGCAGTCCATCGCTCACCCCCCCTCTGGAGCTCTGAGCTCCAGGCTGCCTCAGGGGCTCGACTCTGCTGCATCCCCAGGTTGGATGCATGGTGTCGGGCAGGCAGCAGTGCAACACGGACCCACACATCACACCCACCCTGACCGATTGGCAAACGTGACCCGCCATCGGAGGGCCCCCGCCGGCCAGCTTAGCTGGTGTTCGGGCGGACGGTTCCTCCGGCCTGCGGGTTCGCCTCTAGACGCGGGGGGCAGCAGTCCATCGCTCACCCCCCCTCTGGAGCTCTGAGCTCCAGGCTGCCTCAGGGGCTCGACTCTGCTGCATCCCCAGGTTGGATGCATGGTGTCGGGCAGGCAGCAGTCCATCGCTCACCCCCCCTCTGGAGCTCTGAGCTCCAGGCTGCCTCAGGGGCTCGACTCTGCTGCATCCCCAGGTTGGATGCAGGGTGTCGGGCGGGCAGCAGTCCATCGCTCACCCCTCTGGTTCTCGGCTCTGAGGAGCTGCCTGGGTCTCTGGTGGGACGCCCAGGGGCAGACGCTTTGTACTTTCGGGCAGATACTACTTTGCAATTCCCCCCAGCACCCTGTACACCAGACAGGCAGGGAGCGCTGGGAGTCACTGTGCTCTCAG
>NW_028151890.1:95000-100000 GCF_964638095.1 Poromitra crassiceps | reverse complement strand
ATGTGGGCGGGGCCAAGGGCGACATCCCCCGCCCCCCGGGGGGTGTTTGGGACAAAGTTGCCCTGAGGGCACCGGGTAGCCCTCAGGGCATGTGGGCGGGGCCAAGGGCGACATCCCCCGCCCCCCGGGGGGTGTTTGGGACAAAGTTGCCCTGACGGCACGGGGTACCCCTCAGGGCATGTGGGCGGGGCCAAGGGCGACATCCCCCGCCCTTTGGGGGGTGTTTGGGACAAAGTTGCCCTGAGGGCACCTTTGGTTCAAAAGTAGCCCTGACAGCATGCCATCAGGTCGACTTTGACACCAAAGGTGCCATCAGGGTTACTTACTATCTAAAAAGAACCAAGATAGATAGTAAGTAGGCCTAATGGCATCTCTTTTTCCAAAGTAGCCCTGACAGCATGCCATCAGGTCGACTTTGACACCAAAGGTGCCATCAGGGCTACTTACTATCTAAAAAGAACCAAGATAGATAGTAAGTAGCCCTAATGGCATCTCTTTTTCCAAAGTAGCCCTGACAGCATGCCATCAGGTCGACTTTGACACCAAAGGTGCCATCAGGGCTACTTACTACATCTAACTTTGTCTTTGGGACAAATTTGCCCAAACGGCACCGGGTAGCCCTCAGGGCATGTGGGCCTGGAGAGGCTAAAAGCTCTGGAACTTTGAAGTGGTTTATATAGCTCTCAGAAGTGCAGTTATGACATCACTAATGACATCATCGATGACCTCATAGTTGAAGTGACATCATCGATGAGTGACATCAGTCATAATGACATCTGATCACACTGATGACATCATCACCAGTGACATCACTGATGACATCACCACCAGCGGGGACTGATGACATCACTGATGATGACATCACACATCACTGCAGCCCGCCAGGGAGCACCGAAGTCTGGGCAGTGATGTCATCAGTGATGTCACTGGTGATGATGTCAACTTATTTGGCTCGATGGGCACGCGAATCAAGACATATGTCGGATGCGACAATTCACTAAAAATCAGCCGATGAAGCTAGACGTTTCAGATTTGCTGGACACGTAGGAGACAGTCTAAAGCCTACTCTCAGCAAAGGGTAGGCTAATCGGAGCTACGCTCAGGGAGCTGTGGTCCCGCAGAGTTGAAAAAACTCAGAAAACGCACGAAATAACGAAATATAGCCAAATTTACATCTCTTTTTGTGCCAGGGACACAGTTCCACTCAACCTGGAGCCGTAATTTTGGCTACAGTGTATGTTGAGAACCCCTAGTACATTGTCAAACCGTCATTTTGGTTGTAGCTTTAATTACTGAATTTTAGTGAATATAAAGATATGACACATTGTTTGGATTAAAAAAAAAAAAAGAAAGACGGATGTCGGATGCAACAATTCACTAAAAATCAGTAATTGAAGCTAGCCCTTTCAAAGTTGCTGGACACGTAGGAGACAGTCTAAAGCCTACTCACAGCAAAGGGTAGGCTAATCGGAGCTACGCTCAGGGAGCTGTGGTCCCGCAGAGTTGAAAAAAATCAGAAAACGCACGAAATAACGAAATCCAGCCAAATTTACATCTCTTTTTGTGCCAGGGACACAGTTCCACTCAACCTGGAGCCGTAATTTTGGCTACAGTGTATGTTGAGAACCCCTAGTACATTGTCAAACCGTCATTTTGGTTGTAGCTTCAATTACTGAATTTTAGTGAATATAAAGATACGACATTTTTCTTTTTTTTTTTTAGTAAAGAAAAAAAGTTCCGTTTTGACCTCCCATTTTTTGTGGGCTGAAAGAGGAGTGTGAGAGGAGTTCCCACAAAAAAAATTAGACCTTGAAGTTACTTCCCCTAGGAGTTATTCAGGTTTGATTTTTTTTTTTTTATTATTATTATTTTTTTTAATTTTTTTTTTTTTTTTTTATAGCCATGTAGGTACTCTAAGGACTCCATTTTTGGCGAGGAGCCCGAAAAACGACTTCATTTTGGCCAAAAAGCAAGGGAAATTGGCCAAACGCGACTTCCGGTTTTTAGGGGGCGTTTTGACCTCCCATTTTTTGTGGGCGGGAAGAGGGGTGTGAGAGGAGTTCCCCCAAGAAAGGACAGCCTTCTAGTCCATTTACTTTAGGAGTTATTAGCGATTGTTTTTTCAACGTTTTTAAACGATTGTTCGTCCCCCCTCCCAAGGGGGAGGGGACCCCCGGTTTCATTTTCACAGGGTGTACTCTATAATAGGGGGGCTACAAGCTCCAACCGAAATTGGAGCACCAGGACCTCCAGGGGAGTTAATTGATAGTGAGGCCTTGTGACTGATGGAAGCTGTCAGCCTGTACAACCCTGAGACCTTCCATCAGTTTGAAGGGCTCCCTATCAATCAACTCCCCTGGAGGTCCTGGCGCTCCAATTTCGGTTCCAGCTTGTAGCCCCCCTATAGGAGAGTACACCCTGTGACAATTAGACCGGGGGTCCCCTCCCCCTTGGCAGGAGGGAGGAGCAATCGTTTAAAAACGTTGAAAAAACAATTGCTTATCACTCCTAGGAAAATGGAGGAAAGAGGCTCAGTTTTTTTGAGGGAACTCCTCCTGAAGTATGGATTCAGCTGGCAAAAAAAAAAAAAGTAAAAACCATGCCCACATGCATAAGTAGCCCTGATGGCACCTTTGGTTCAAAAGTAGCCCTGACAGCATGCTGTCAGGGCTACTTTGACACCAAAGGTGCCATCAGGGTTACTTACTATCTAACTTTGTCTTTGGGACAAATTTGCCCAAACGGCACCGGGTAGCCCTCAGGGCATGTGGGCCTGGACCAGAGAGGTGGGGGCCACGCCCCTAATGCCACAAGGGCTACCCGGTGCCACTTGGTCCCAGACGACTCCCCGCCCACCGGGGATGTCGCCCTTGGCCTCGCCCACATGCCCTGAGGGCTACCCGGTGCCGTTAGGGCAACTTTCCCCAAACCGCCCCCAAATGGCGGGGGATGTCGCCCTTGGCCCCGCCCACATGCCCTGAGGGCTACCCGGTGCCGTTTGGGACAAATTTGCCCAAACACCCCCCAAGGGGCGGGGGATGTCGCCCTTGGCCACGCCACCATGCCCTGAGGGCTACCCGGTGCTGTTTGGGCAACTTTGTCCCAAACGGCCCTGAGGGCACCGGGTAGCCCTCAGGGCATGTGGGCGGGGCCAAGGGCGACATCCCCCGCCCCCCGGGGGGTGTTTGGGACAAAGTTGCCCTGAGGGCACCGGGTAGCCCTCAGGGCATGTGGGCGGGGCCAAGGGCGACATCCCCCGCCCCCCGGGGGGTGTTTGGGACAAAGTTGCCCTGACGGCACGGGGTACCCCTCAGGGCATGTGGGCGGGGCCAAGGGCGACATCCCCCGCCCTTTGGGGGGTGTTTGGGACAAAGTTGCCCTGAGGGCACCTTTGGTTCAAAAGTAGCCCTGACAGCATGCCATCAGGTCGACTTTGACACCAAAGGTGCCATCAGGGTTACTTACTATCTAAAAAGAACCAAGATAGATAGTAAGTAGGCCTAATGGCATCTCTTTTTCCAAAGTAGCCCTGACAGCATGCCATCAGGTCGACTTTGACACCAAAGGTGCCATCAGGGCTACTTACTATCTAAAAAGAACCAAGATAGATAGTAAGTAGCCCTAATGGCATCTCTTTTTCCAAAGTAGCCCTGACAGCATGCCATCAGGTCGACTTTGACACCAAAGGTGCCATCAGGGCTACTTACTATCTAACTTTGTCTTTGGGACAAATTTGCCCAAACGGCACCGGGTAGCCCTCAGGGCATGTGGGCCTGGAGAGGCTAAAAGCTCTGGAACTTTGAAGTGGTTTATATAGCTCTCAGAAGTGCAGTTATGACATCACTAATGACATCATCGATGACCTCATAGTTGAAGTGACATCATCGATGAGTGACATCAGTCATAATGACATCTGATCACACTGATGACATCATCACCAGTGACATCACTGATGACATCACCACCAGCGGGGACTGATGACATCACTGATGATGACATCACACATCACTGCAGCCCGCCAGGGAGCACCGAAGTCTGGGCAGTGATGTCATCAGTGATGTCACTGGTGATGATGTCAACTTATTTGGCTCGATGGGCACGCGAATCAAGACATATGTCGGATGCGACAATTCACTAAAAATCAGCCGATGAAGCTAAACGTTTCAGATTTGCTGGACACGTAGGAGACAGTCTAAAGCCTACTCTCAGCAAAGGGTAGGCTAATCGGAGCTACGCTCAGGGAGCTGTGGTCCCGCAGAGTTGAAAAAACTCAGAAAACGCACGAAATAACGAAATATAGCCAAATTTACATCTCTTTTTGTGCCAGGGACACAGTTCCACTCAACCTGGAGCCGTAATTTTGGCTACAGTGTATGTTGAGAACCCCTAGTACATTGTCAAACCGTCATTTTGGTTGTAGCTTTAATTACTGAATTTTAGTGAATATAAAGATATGACACATTGTTTGGATTAAAAAAAAAAAAAGAAAGACGGATGTCGGATGCAACAATTCACTAAAAATCAGTAATTGAAGCTAGCCCTTTCAAAGTTGCTGGACACGTAGGAGACAGTCTAAAGCCTACTCACAGCAAAGGGTAGGCTAATCGGAGCTACGCTCAGGGAGCTGTGGTCCCGCAGAGTTGAAAAAAATCAGAAAACGCACGAAATAACGAAATCCAGCCAAATTTACATCTCTTTTTGTGCCAGGGACACAGTTCCACTCAACCTGGAGCCGTAATTTTGGCTACAGTGTATGTTGAGAACCCCTAGTACATTGTCAAACCGTCATTTTGGTTGTAGCTTCAATTACTGAATTTTAGTGAATATAAAGATACGACATTTTTCTTTTTTTTTTTTAGTAAAGAAAAAAAGTTCCGTTTTGACCTCCCATTTTTTGTGGGCTGAAAGAGGAGTGTGAGAGGAGTTCCCACAAAAAAAATTAGACCTTGAAGTTACTTCCCCTAGGAGTTATTCAGGTTTGATTTTTTTTTTTTTATTAT
>NW_028151890.1:85000-87500 GCF_964638095.1 Poromitra crassiceps | reverse complement strand
AAACAGGTCAAAAATCTTCTAAGTGTTGAGCACTGTGACTGCCAGCGCTATAACAGCCTCTCTGGTGTACACGGTGCTGGGGGGAATTGCAAAGTAGTGCCATCGGGTAGGTAGGAAGCGTCTTCCCATGAGCAAGCCGAAAATTTTCTAAGTGTTGACACCAGAGAGGCTAAAAGCGCTGGGAGTCACTGTGCTGTAACAGCCTCTCTGGTGTCAGCACTTAGAAAAAAAACCAAAAAAAAAAAAAAAAATTTTTTTTTTGGTTTTTTTTCTAAGTGCTGACACCAGAGAGGCTAAAAGCGCAGTGACTCACTGCGCTATTCAGCCTCTCTGGTGTCAGCACTTAGAAGATTTTCGGCTGGCACAGGGTAATCCTTCCCCAGGGTACTCCTGGCCTGGCACAGGGTAATCCTGGCCTGGCACAGGGTAATCCTTACCCAGGGTACTCCTGGCCTGGCACAGGGTACTCCTGGCCTGGCACAGGGTATTCCTGGCCTTGCCCAGGGTATTCCAAAAAGTTTCTAAGTGCTGACACCAGAGAGGCTGTAGCCTCTCTGGTGTAACACGGTGCTGGGGGGAATTGCAAAGTAGTGCCTCCGGGAATATAGAAACCTGGTTTTCGGCTACTGGGACCTCCAGGACGGAGGGCCCGGGCAGTGCACAGAACGGATCCGACCGTAGGTGAGACCTCCGCGGGGAGGTTTGCAGGGGTGGTAGGCCCCCTGCACGGAGCTCACGGAGGCTCCAGGCTGCCCTCCGGGGCTCGACTCTGCTGCAGCCCCAGCTCGGGTGCAGGGTGTCGGGCCCGCAGCAGTCTATCGCAGCCCCCTCTGGAGCTCGCACATGGAGCTCCAGGCTGCCTCAGGGGCTCGGCTCTGCTGCATCCCCAGGTTGGATGCATGGTGTCGGGCAGGCAGCAGTCCATCGCTCACCCCCCCTCTGGAGCTCTGAGCTCCAGGCTGCCTCAGGGGCTCGGCTCTGCTGCATCCCCAGGTTGGATGCATGGTGTCGGGCAGGCAGCAGTCCATCGCTCACCCCCCCTCTGGAGCTCTGAGCTCCAGGCTGCCTCAGGGGCTCGACTCTGCTGCATCCCCAGGTTGGATGCATGGTGTCGGGCAGGCAGCAGTGCAACACGGACCCACACATCACACCCACCCTGACCGATTGGCAAACGTGACCCGCCATCGGAGGGCCCCCGCCGGCCAGCTTAGCTGGTGTTCGGGCGGACGGTTCCTCCGGCCTGCGGGTTCGCCTCTAGACGCGGGGGGCAGCAGTCCATCGCTCACCCCCCCTCTGGAGCTCTGAGCTCCAGGCTGCCTCAGGGGCTCGACTCTGCTGCATCCCCAGGTTGGATGCATGGTGTCGGGCAGGCAGCAGTCCATCGCTCACCCCCCCTCTGGAGCTCTGAGCTCCAGGCTGCCTCAGGGGCTCGACTCTGCTGCATCCCCAGGTTGGATGCAGGGTGTCGGGCGGGCAGCAGTCCATCGCTCACCCCTCTGGTTCTCGGCTCTGAGGAGCTGCCTGGGTCTCTGGTGGGACGCCCAGGGGCAGACGCTTTGTACTTTCGGGCAGATACTACTTTGCAATTCCCCCCAGCACCCTGTACACCAGACAGGCAGGGAGCGCTGGGAGTCACTGTGCTCTCAGCCTCTCTGGTGTCAACACTCTGTCAGAAGGATTACCCTGTGCCAGCCGAAAATCTTCTAAGTGTTGCAGGAATACCCTGGGCAAGGAATACCCTGGGCAAGTGTTGACACCAGAGAGGCTAAAAGCACAGTGACTGCCAGCGCTTGCGGCTTTAGCCTCTCTGGTCTAACACGGTGCTGGGGGGAATTGCAAAGTAGTGCCTCCGTGAAAGTAGAAACCTGGTTTTCGGCTACTGGGACCTCCAGGACGGAGGGCCGGGCAGTGCACAGAACGGATCCGACCGTAGGTGAGACCTCCGCGGGGAGGTTTGCAGGGGTGGTAGGCCCCCTGCACGGAGCTCACGGAGCTCCAGGCTGCCCCTCCGGGGCTCGACTCTGCTGCAGCCCCAGCTCGGGTGCAGGGTGTCGGGCCCGCAGCAGTCCATCACGCCCGCTCTGGAGCTCGCACATGGAGCTCCAGGCTGCCTCAGGGGCTCGACTCTGCTGCATCCCCAGGTTGGATGCACGGTGTCGGGCAGGCAGCAGTCCATCACGCCCGCTCTGGAGCTCGCACATGGAGCTCCAGGCTGCCTCAGGGGCTCGACTCTGCTGCATCCCCAGGTTGGATGCACGGTGTCGGGCAGGCA
The DNA here is from genome assembly GCF_964638095.1 of Poromitra crassiceps. NCBI lineage: Eukaryota > Metazoa > Chordata > Actinopteri > Beryciformes > Melamphaidae > Poromitra > Poromitra crassiceps. The sequence continues at coordinate 85,228 of NW_028151890.1, read as the reverse complement.
GCAGTCCATCACGCCCGCTCTGGAGCTCGCACATGGAGCTCCAGGCTGCCTCAGGGGCTCGACTCTGCTGCATCCCCAGGTTGGATGCACGGTGTCGGGCAGGCAGCAGTCCATCACGCCCGCTCTGGAGCTCGCACATGGAGCTCCAGGCTGCCTCAGGGGCTCGACTCTGCTGCATCCCCAGGTTGGATGCACGGTGTCGGGCAGGCAGCAGTCCATCACGCCCGC
>NW_028151890.1:72500-75000 GCF_964638095.1 Poromitra crassiceps | reverse complement strand
TACCCGAGATAGGGGCTCTTAGCCTGGGCAGAGGCAGTGTGGAGGTAAGGGGACCTGCCTGGGTCTATGGTACCCGAGATAGGGGCTCTTAGCCTGGGCAGAGGCAGTGTGGAGGTAAGGGGACCTGCCTGGGTCTATGGTACCCGAGATAGGGGCTCTTAGCCTGGGCAGAGGCAGTGTGGAGGTAGGGGGGCTTGCCTGGGTGTTGTATCCCGCCCAGGGGTGCACTGGGCCTGGGGACCCCGACTTGGTCCTCGGCGTCCAGCCAGAGGGCCGCGGGCCCCAGCTTTGGACTCCCCAGTGAGCTCCAGGCAGTGAGGGTCCATGCCTGGGTGTTGTATCCCGCCCAGGGGTGCACTGGGCCTGGGGACCCCGACTTGGTGACCGGCGTCCAGCCAGAGGTCCGCGGGCCCCAGCTTTGGACTCCCCAGTGAGCTCCAGGCAGTGAGGGTCCATGCCTGGGTGTTGTGGTGCACTGGGCCTGGGGACCCCGACTTGGTGACCGGCGTCCAGCCAGAGGTCCGCGGGCCCCAGCTTTGGACTCCCCAGTGAGCTCCAGGCAGTGAGGGTCCATGCCTGGGTGTTGTGGTGCACTGGGCCTGGGGACCCCGACTTGGTGACCGGCGTCCAGCCAGAGGGCCGCGGGCCCCAGCTTGGGACTCCCCAGTGAGCTCCAGGCAGTGAGGGTCCATGCCTGGGTGTTGTATCCCGCCCAGGGGTGCACTGGGCCTGGGGACCCCGACTTGGTCCTCGGCGTCCAGCCAGAGGGCCGCGGGCCCCAGCTTTGGACTCCCCAGTGAGCTCCAGGCAGTGAGGGTCCATGCCTGGGTGTTGTATCCCGCCCAGGGGTGCACTGGGCCTGGGGACCCCGACTTGGTCACCGGCGTCCAGCCAGAGGGCCGCGGGCCCCAGCTTGGGAAGCCCCAGGCAGTGGGGGGTCCATGCCTGCCTGTTGTACCCCGCCCAGGGCGCACCAAAGTCGGGTAGAAAAAGTTGGAAAACAGGTCAAAAATCTTCTAAGTGTTGAGCACTGTGACTGCCAGCGCTATAACAGCCTCTCTGGTGTACACGGTGCTGGGGGGAATTGCAAAGTAGTGCCATCGGGTAGGTAGGAAGCGTCTTCCCATGAGCAAGCCGAAAATTTTCTAAGTGTTGACACCAGAGAGGCTAAAAGCGCTGGGAGTCACTGTGCTGTAACAGCCTCTCTGGTGTCAGCACTTAGAAAAAAAACCAAAAAAAAAAAAAAAAATTTTTTTTTTGGTTTTTTTTCTAAGTGCTGACACCAGAGAGGCTAAAAGCGCAGTGACTCACTGCGCTATTCAGCCTCTCTGGTGTCAGCACTTAGAAGATTTTCGGCTGGCACAGGGTAATCCTTCCCCAGGGTACTCCTGGCCTGGCACAGGGTAATCCTGGCCTGGCACAGGGTAATCCTTACCCAGGGTACTCCTGGCCTGGCACAGGGTACTCCTGGCCTGGCACAGGGTATTCCTGGCCTTGCCCAGGGTATTCCAAAAAGTTTCTAAGTGCTGACACCAGAGAGGCTGTAGCCTCTCTGGTGTAACACGGTGCTGGGGGGAATTGCAAAGTAGTGCCTCCGGGAATATAGAAACCTGGTTTTCGGCTACTGGGACCTCCAGGACGGAGGGCCCGGGCAGTGCACAGAACGGATCCGACCGTAGGTGAGACCTCCGCGGGGAGGTTTGCAGGGGTGGTAGGCCCCCTGCACGGAGCTCACGGAGGCTCCAGGCTGCCCTCCGGGGCTCGACTCTGCTGCAGCCCCAGCTCGGGTGCAGGGTGTCGGGCCCGCAGCAGTCTATCGCAGCCCCCTCTGGAGCTCGCACATGGAGCTCCAGGCTGCCTCAGGGGCTCGGCTCTGCTGCATCCCCAGGTTGGATGCATGGTGTCGGGCAGGCAGCAGTCCATCGCTCACCCCCCCTCTGGAGCTCTGAGCTCCAGGCTGCCTCAGGGGCTCGGCTCTGCTGCATCCCCAGGTTGGATGCATGGTGTCGGGCAGGCAGCAGTCCATCGCTCACCCCCCCTCTGGAGCTCTGAGCTCCAGGCTGCCTCAGGGGCTCGACTCTGCTGCATCCCCAGGTTGGATGCATGGTGTCGGGCAGGCAGCAGTGCAACACGGACCCACACATCACACCCACCCTGACCGATTGGCAAACGTGACCCGCCATCGGAGGGCCCCCGCCGGCCAGCTTAGCTGGTGTTCGGGCGGACGGTTCCTCCGGCCTGCGGGTTCGCCTCTAGACGCGGGGGGCAGCAGTCCATCGCTCACCCCCCCTCTGGAGCTCTGAGCTCCAGGCTGCCTCAGGGGCTCGACTCTGCTGCATCCCCAGGTTGGATGCATGGTGTCGGGCAGGCAGCAGTCCATCGCTCACCCCCCCTCTGGAGCTCTGAGCTCCAGGCTGCCTCAGGGGCTCGACTCTGCTGCATCCCCAGGTTGGATGCAGGGTGTCGGGCGGGCAGCAGTCCATCGCTCACCCCTCTGGTT
>NW_028151890.1:57500-60000 GCF_964638095.1 Poromitra crassiceps | reverse complement strand
GGGTATTCCAAAAAGTTTCTAAGTGCTGACACCAGAGAGGCTGTAGCCTCTCTGGTGTAACACGGTGCTGGGGGGAATTGCAAAGTAGTGCCTCCGGGAATATAGAAACCTGGTTTTCGGCTACTGGGACCTCCAGGACGGAGGGCCCGGGCAGTGCACAGAACGGATCCGACCGTAGGTGAGACCTCCGCGGGGAGGTTTGCAGGGGTGGTAGGCCCCCTGCACGGAGCTCACGGAGGCTCCAGGCTGCCCTCCGGGGCTCGACTCTGCTGCAGCCCCAGCTCGGGTGCAGGGTGTCGGGCCCGCAGCAGTCTATCGCAGCCCCCTCTGGAGCTCGCACATGGAGCTCCAGGCTGCCTCAGGGGCTCGGCTCTGCTGCATCCCCAGGTTGGATGCATGGTGTCGGGCAGGCAGCAGTCCATCGCTCACCCCCCCTCTGGAGCTCTGAGCTCCAGGCTGCCTCAGGGGCTCGGCTCTGCTGCATCCCCAGGTTGGATGCATGGTGTCGGGCAGGCAGCAGTCCATCGCTCACCCCCCCTCTGGAGCTCTGAGCTCCAGGCTGCCTCAGGGGCTCGACTCTGCTGCATCCCCAGGTTGGATGCATGGTGTCGGGCAGGCAGCAGTGCAACACGGACCCACACATCACACCCACCCTGACCGATTGGCAAACGTGACCCGCCATCGGAGGGCCCCCGCCGGCCAGCTTAGCTGGTGTTCGGGCGGACGGTTCCTCCGGCCTGCGGGTTCGCCTCTAGACGCGGGGGGCAGCAGTCCATCGCTCACCCCCCCTCTGGAGCTCTGAGCTCCAGGCTGCCTCAGGGGCTCGACTCTGCTGCATCCCCAGGTTGGATGCATGGTGTCGGGCAGGCAGCAGTCCATCGCTCACCCCCCCTCTGGAGCTCTGAGCTCCAGGCTGCCTCAGGGGCTCGACTCTGCTGCATCCCCAGGTTGGATGCAGGGTGTCGGGCGGGCAGCAGTCCATCGCTCACCCCTCTGGTTCTCGGCTCTGAGGAGCTGCCTGGGTCTCTGGTGGGACGCCCAGGGGCAGACGCTTTGTACTTTCGGGCAGATACTACTTTGCAATTCCCCCCAGCACCCTGTACACCAGACAGGCAGGGAGCGCTGGGAGTCACTGTGCTCTCAGCCTCTCTGGTGTCAACACTCTGTCAGAAGGATTACCCTGTGCCAGCCGAAAATCTTCTAAGTGTTGCAGGAATACCCTGGGCAAGGAATACCCTGGGCAAGTGTTGACACCAGAGAGGCTAAAAGCACAGTGACTGCCAGCGCTTGCGGCTTTAGCCTCTCTGGTCTAACACGGTGCTGGGGGGAATTGCAAAGTAGTGCCTCCGTGAAAGTAGAAACCTGGTTTTCGGCTACTGGGACCTCCAGGACGGAGGGCCGGGCAGTGCACAGAACGGATCCGACCGTAGGTGAGACCTCCGCGGGGAGGTTTGCAGGGGTGGTAGGCCCCCTGCACGGAGCTCACGGAGCTCCAGGCTGCCCCTCCGGGGCTCGACTCTGCTGCAGCCCCAGCTCGGGTGCAGGGTGTCGGGCCCGCAGCAGTCCATCACGCCCGCTCTGGAGCTCGCACATGGAGCTCCAGGCTGCCTCAGGGGCTCGACTCTGCTGCATCCCCAGGTTGGATGCACGGTGTCGGGCAGGCAGCAGTCCATCACGCCCGCTCTGGAGCTCGCACATGGAGCTCCAGGCTGCCTCAGGGGCTCGACTCTGCTGCATCCCCAGGTTGGATGCACGGTGTCGGGCAGGCAGCAGTCCATCACGCCCGCTCTGGAGCTCGCACATGGAGCTCCAGGCTGCCTCAGGGGCTCGACTCTGCTGCATCCCCAGGTTGGATGCACGGTGTCGGGCAGGCAGCAGTCCATCACGCCCGCTCTGGAGCTCGCACATGGAGCTCCAGGCTGCCTCAGGGGCTCGACTCTGCTGCATCCCCAGGTTGGATGCACGGTGTCGGGCAGGCAGCAGTCCATCACGCCCGCTCTGGAGCTCGCACATGGAGCTCCAGGCTGCCTCAGGGGCTCGACTCTGCTGCATCCCCAGGTTGGATGCACGGTGTCGGGCAGGCAGCAGTCCATCACGACCCGCTCTGGAGCTCGCACATGGAGCTCCAGGCTGCCTCAGGGGCTCGACTCTGCTGCATCCCCAGGTTGGATGCACGGTGTCGGGCAGGCAGCAGTCCATCACGCCCGCTCTGGAGCTCGCACATGGAGCTCCAGGCTGCCTCAGGGGCTCGACTCTGCTGCATCCCCAGGTTGGATGCACGGTGTCGGGCAGGCAGCAGTCCATCACGCCCGCTCTGGAGCTCGCACATGGAGCTCCAGGCTGCCTCAGGGGCTCGACTCTGCTGCATCCCCAGGTTGGATGCAGGGTGTCGGGCGGGCAGCAGTCCATCGCTCACCCCTCTGGTTCTCGGCTCTGAGGAGCTGCCTGGGTCTCTGGTGGGACGCCCAGGGGCAGACGCTTTGTACTTTCGGGCAGATAC
>NW_028151890.1:45000-47500 GCF_964638095.1 Poromitra crassiceps | reverse complement strand
CCGGCGTCCAGCCAGAGGTCCGCGGGCCCCAGCTTTGGACTCCCCAGTGAGCTCCAGGCAGTGAGGGTCCATGCCTGGGTGTTGTGGTGCACTGGGCCTGGGGACCCCGACTTGGTGACCGGCGTCCAGCCAGAGGGCCGCGGGCCCCAGCTTGGGACTCCCCAGTGAGCTCCAGGCAGTGAGGGTCCATGCCTGGGTGTTGTATCCCGCCCAGGGGTGCACTGGGCCTGGGGACCCCGACTTGGTCCTCGGCGTCCAGCCAGAGGGCCGCGGGCCCCAGCTTTGGACTCCCCAGTGAGCTCCAGGCAGTGAGGGTCCATGCCTGGGTGTTGTATCCCGCCCAGGGGTGCACTGGGCCTGGGGACCCCGACTTGGTCACCGGCGTCCAGCCAGAGGGCCGCGGGCCCCAGCTTGGGAAGCCCCAGGCAGTGGGGGGTCCATGCCTGCCTGTTGTACCCCGCCCAGGGCGCACCAAAGTCGGGTAGAAAAAGTTGGAAAACAGGTCAAAAATCTTCTAAGTGTTGAGCACTGTGACTGCCAGCGCTATAACAGCCTCTCTGGTGTACACGGTGCTGGGGGGAATTGCAAAGTAGTGCCATCGGGTAGGTAGGAAGCGTCTTCCCATGAGCAAGCCGAAAATTTTCTAAGTGTTGACACCAGAGAGGCTAAAAGCGCTGGGAGTCACTGTGCTGTAACAGCCTCTCTGGTGTCAGCACTTAGAAAAAAAACCAAAAAAAAAAAAAAAAATTTTTTTTTTGGTTTTTTTTCTAAGTGCTGACACCAGAGAGGCTAAAAGCGCAGTGACTCACTGCGCTATTCAGCCTCTCTGGTGTCAGCACTTAGAAGATTTTCGGCTGGCACAGGGTAATCCTTCCCCAGGGTACTCCTGGCCTGGCACAGGGTAATCCTGGCCTGGCACAGGGTAATCCTTACCCAGGGTACTCCTGGCCTGGCACAGGGTACTCCTGGCCTGGCACAGGGTATTCCTGGCCTTGCCCAGGGTATTCCAAAAAGTTTCTAAGTGCTGACACCAGAGAGGCTGTAGCCTCTCTGGTGTAACACGGTGCTGGGGGGAATTGCAAAGTAGTGCCTCCGGGAATATAGAAACCTGGTTTTCGGCTACTGGGACCTCCAGGACGGAGGGCCCGGGCAGTGCACAGAACGGATCCGACCGTAGGTGAGACCTCCGCGGGGAGGTTTGCAGGGGTGGTAGGCCCCCTGCACGGAGCTCACGGAGGCTCCAGGCTGCCCTCCGGGGCTCGACTCTGCTGCAGCCCCAGCTCGGGTGCAGGGTGTCGGGCCCGCAGCAGTCTATCGCAGCCCCCTCTGGAGCTCGCACATGGAGCTCCAGGCTGCCTCAGGGGCTCGGCTCTGCTGCATCCCCAGGTTGGATGCATGGTGTCGGGCAGGCAGCAGTCCATCGCTCACCCCCCCTCTGGAGCTCTGAGCTCCAGGCTGCCTCAGGGGCTCGGCTCTGCTGCATCCCCAGGTTGGATGCATGGTGTCGGGCAGGCAGCAGTCCATCGCTCACCCCCCCTCTGGAGCTCTGAGCTCCAGGCTGCCTCAGGGGCTCGACTCTGCTGCATCCCCAGGTTGGATGCATGGTGTCGGGCAGGCAGCAGTGCAACACGGACCCACACATCACACCCACCCTGACCGATTGGCAAACGTGACCCGCCATCGGAGGGCCCCCGCCGGCCAGCTTAGCTGGTGTTCGGGCGGACGGTTCCTCCGGCCTGCGGGTTCGCCTCTAGACGCGGGGGGCAGCAGTCCATCGCTCACCCCCCCTCTGGAGCTCTGAGCTCCAGGCTGCCTCAGGGGCTCGACTCTGCTGCATCCCCAGGTTGGATGCATGGTGTCGGGCAGGCAGCAGTCCATCGCTCACCCCCCCTCTGGAGCTCTGAGCTCCAGGCTGCCTCAGGGGCTCGACTCTGCTGCATCCCCAGGTTGGATGCAGGGTGTCGGGCGGGCAGCAGTCCATCGCTCACCCCTCTGGTTCTCGGCTCTGAGGAGCTGCCTGGGTCTCTGGTGGGACGCCCAGGGGCAGACGCTTTGTACTTTCGGGCAGATACTACTTTGCAATTCCCCCCAGCACCCTGTACACCAGACAGGCAGGGAGCGCTGGGAGTCACTGTGCTCTCAGCCTCTCTGGTGTCAACACTCTGTCAGAAGGATTACCCTGTGCCAGCCGAAAATCTTCTAAGTGTTGCAGGAATACCCTGGGCAAGGAATACCCTGGGCAAGTGTTGACACCAGAGAGGCTAAAAGCACAGTGACTGCCAGCGCTTGCGGCTTTAGCCTCTCTGGTCTAACACGGTGCTGGGGGGAATTGCAAAGTAGTGCCTCCGTGAAAGTAGAAACCTGGTTTTCGGCTACTGGGACCTCCAGGACGGAGGGCCGGGCAGTGCACAGAACGGATCCGACCGTAGGTGAGACCTCCGCGGGGAGGTTTGCAGGGGTGGTAGGCCCCCTGCACGGAGCTCACGGAGCTCCAGGCTGC
>NW_028151890.1:30000-35000 GCF_964638095.1 Poromitra crassiceps | reverse complement strand
GGGTGTCTGGTACCCGAGAGAGGGGCTCTTAGCCTGGGCAGAGGCAGTGTGGAGGTAGGGGGCTGGCCTGGGTGTCTGGTACCCGAGATAGGGGCTCTTAGCCTGGGCAGAGGCAGTGTGGAGGTAAGGGGACCTGCCTGGGTCTATGGTACCCGAGATAGGGGCTCTTAGCCTGGGCAGAGGCAGTGTGGAGGTAGGGGGCTGGCCTGGGTGTCTGGTACCCGAGATAGGGGCTCTTAGCCTGGGCAGAGGCAGTGTGGAGGTAAGGGGACCTGCCTGGGTCTGTGGTACCCGAGATAGGGGCTCTTAGCCTGGGCAGAGGCAGTGTGGAGGTAAGGGGACATGCCTGGGTCTATGGTACCCGAGATAGGGGCTCTTAGCCTGGGCAGAGGCAGTGTGGAGGTAGGGGGCTGGCCTGGGTGTCTGGTACCCGAGATAGGGGCTCTTAGCCTGGGCAGAGGCAGTGTGGAGGTAAGGGGACCTGCCTGGGTCTGTGGTACCCGAGATAGGGGCTCTTAGCCTGGGCAGAGGCAGTGTGGAGGTAAGGGGACCTGCCTGGGTCTATGGTACCCGAGATAGGGGCTCTTAGCCTGGGCAGAGGCAGTGTGGAGGTAAGGGGACCTGCCTGGGTCTATGGTACCCGAGATAGGGGCTCTTAGCCTGGGCAGAGGCAGTGTGGAGGTAGGGGGGCTTGCCTGGGTGTTGTATCCCGCCCAGGGGTGCACTGGGCCTGGGGACCCCGACTTGGTCCTCGGCGTCCAGCCAGAGGGCCGCGGGCCCCAGCTTTGGACTCCCCAGTGAGCTCCAGGCAGTGAGGGTCCATGCCTGGGTGTTGTATCCCGCCCAGGGGTGCACTGGGCCTGGGGACCCCGACTTGGTGACCGGCGTCCAGCCAGAGGTCCGCGGGCCCCAGCTTTGGACTCCCCAGTGAGCTCCAGGCAGTGAGGGTCCATGCCTGGGTGTTGTGGTGCACTGGGCCTGGGGACCCCGACTTGGTGACCGGCGTCCAGCCAGAGGTCCGCGGGCCCCAGCTTTGGACTCCCCAGTGAGCTCCAGGCAGTGAGGGTCCATGCCTGGGTGTTGTGGTGCACTGGGCCTGGGGACCCCGACTTGGTGACCGGCGTCCAGCCAGAGGGCCGCGGGCCCCAGCTTGGGACTCCCCAGTGAGCTCCAGGCAGTGAGGGTCCATGCCTGGGTGTTGTATCCCGCCCAGGGGTGCACTGGGCCTGGGGACCCCGACTTGGTCCTCGGCGTCCAGCCAGAGGGCCGCGGGCCCCAGCTTTGGACTCCCCAGTGAGCTCCAGGCAGTGAGGGTCCATGCCTGGGTGTTGTATCCCGCCCAGGGGTGCACTGGGCCTGGGGACCCCGACTTGGTCACCGGCGTCCAGCCAGAGGGCCGCGGGCCCCAGCTTGGGAAGCCCCAGGCAGTGGGGGGTCCATGCCTGCCTGTTGTACCCCGCCCAGGGCGCACCAAAGTCGGGTAGAAAAAGTTGGAAAACAGGTCAAAAATCTTCTAAGTGTTGAGCACTGTGACTGCCAGCGCTATAACAGCCTCTCTGGTGTACACGGTGCTGGGGGGAATTGCAAAGTAGTGCCATCGGGTAGGTAGGAAGCGTCTTCCCATGAGCAAGCCGAAAATTTTCTAAGTGTTGACACCAGAGAGGCTAAAAGCGCTGGGAGTCACTGTGCTGTAACAGCCTCTCTGGTGTCAGCACTTAGAAAAAAAACCAAAAAAAAAAAAAAAATTTTTTTTTTGGTTTTTTTTCTAAGTGCTGACACCAGAGAGGCTAAAAGCGCAGTGACTCACTGCGCTATTCAGCCTCTCTGGTGTCAGCACTTAGAAGATTTTCGGCTGGCACAGGGTAATCCTTCCCCAGGGTACTCCTGGCCTGGCACAGGGTAATCCTGGCCTGGCACAGGGTAATCCTTACCCAGGGTACTCCTGGCCTGGCACAGGGTACTCCTGGCCTGGCACAGGGTATTCCTGGCCTTGCCCAGGGTATTCCAAAAAGTTTCTAAGTGCTGACACCAGAGAGGCTGTAGCCTCTCTGGTGTAACACGGTGCTGGGGGGAATTGCAAAGTAGTGCCTCCGGGAATATAGAAACCTGGTTTTCGGCTACTGGGACCTCCAGGACGGAGGGCCCGGGCAGTGCACAGAACGGATCCGACCGTAGGTGAGACCTCCGCGGGGAGGTTTGCAGGGGTGGTAGGCCCCCTGCACGGAGCTCACGGAGGCTCCAGGCTGCCCTCCGGGGCTCGACTCTGCTGCAGCCCCAGCTCGGGTGCAGGGTGTCGGGCCCGCAGCAGTCTATCGCAGCCCCCTCTGGAGCTCGCACATGGAGCTCCAGGCTGCCTCAGGGGCTCGGCTCTGCTGCATCCCCAGGTTGGATGCATGGTGTCGGGCAGGCAGCAGTCCATCGCTCACCCCCCCTCTGGAGCTCTGAGCTCCAGGCTGCCTCAGGGGCTCGGCTCTGCTGCATCCCCAGGTTGGATGCATGGTGTCGGGCAGGCAGCAGTCCATCGCTCACCCCCCCTCTGGAGCTCTGAGCTCCAGGCTGCCTCAGGGGCTCGACTCTGCTGCATCCCCAGGTTGGATGCATGGTGTCGGGCAGGCAGCAGTGCAACACGGACCCACACATCACACCCACCCTGACCGATTGGCAAACGTGACCCGCCATCGGAGGGCCCCCGCCGGCCAGCTTAGCTGGTGTTCGGGCGGACGGTTCCTCCGGCCTGCGGGTTCGCCTCTAGACGCGGGGGGCAGCAGTCCATCGCTCACCCCCCCTCTGGAGCTCTGAGCTCCAGGCTGCCTCAGGGGCTCGACTCTGCTGCATCCCCAGGTTGGATGCATGGTGTCGGGCAGGCAGCAGTCCATCGCTCACCCCCCCTCTGGAGCTCTGAGCTCCAGGCTGCCTCAGGGGCTCGACTCTGCTGCATCCCCAGGTTGGATGCAGGGTGTCGGGCGGGCAGCAGTCCATCGCTCACCCCTCTGGTTCTCGGCTCTGAGGAGCTGCCTGGGTCTCTGGTGGGACGCCCAGGGGCAGACGCTTTGTACTTTCGGGCAGATACTACTTTGCAATTCCCCCCAGCACCCTGTACACCAGACAGGCAGGGAGCGCTGGGAGTCACTGTGCTCTCAGCCTCTCTGGTGTCAACACTCTGTCAGAAGGATTACCCTGTGCCAGCCGAAAATCTTCTAAGTGTTGCAGGAATACCCTGGGCAAGGAATACCCTGGGCAAGTGTTGACACCAGAGAGGCTAAAAGCACAGTGACTGCCAGCGCTTGCGGCTTTAGCCTCTCTGGTCTAACACGGTGCTGGGGGGAATTGCAAAGTAGTGCCTCCGTGAAAGTAGAAACCTGGTTTTCGGCTACTGGGACCTCCAGGACGGAGGGCCGGGCAGTGCACAGAACGGATCCGACCGTAGGTGAGACCTCCGCGGGGAGGTTTGCAGGGGTGGTAGGCCCCCTGCACGGAGCTCACGGAGCTCCAGGCTGCCCCTCCGGGGCTCGACTCTGCTGCAGCCCCAGCTCGGGTGCAGGGTGTCGGGCCCGCAGCAGTCCATCACGCCCGCTCTGGAGCTCGCACATGGAGCTCCAGGCTGCCTCAGGGGCTCGACTCTGCTGCATCCCCAGGTTGGATGCACGGTGTCGGGCAGGCAGCAGTCCATCACGCCCGCTCTGGAGCTCGCACATGGAGCTCCAGGCTGCCTCAGGGGCTCGACTCTGCTGCATCCCCAGGTTGGATGCACGGTGTCGGGCAGGCAGCAGTCCATCACGCCCGCTCTGGAGCTCGCACATGGAGCTCCAGGCTGCCTCAGGGGCTCGACTCTGCTGCATCCCCAGGTTGGATGCACGGTGTCGGGCAGGCAGCAGTCCATCACGCCCGCTCTGGAGCTCGCACATGGAGCTCCAGGCTGCCTCAGGGGCTCGACTCTGCTGCATCCCCAGGTTGGATGCACGGTGTCGGGCAGGCAGCAGTCCATCACGCCCGCTCTGGAGCTCGCACATGGAGCTCCAGGCTGCCTCAGGGGCTCGACTCTGCTGCATCCCCAGGTTGGATGCACGGTGTCGGGCAGGCAGCAGTCCATCACGCCCGCTCTGGAGCTCGCACATGGAGCTCCAGGCTGCCTCAGGGGCTCGACTCTGCTGCATCCCCAGGTTGGATGCACGGTGTCGGGCAGGCAGCAGTCCATCACGCCCGCTCTGGAGCTCGCACATGGAGCTCCAGGCTGCCTCAGGGGCTCGACTCTGCTGCATCCCCAGGTTGGATGCACGGTGTCGGGCAGGCAGCAGTCCATCACGCCCGCTCTGGAGCTCGCACATGGAGCTCCAGGCTGCCTCAGGGGCTCGACTCTGCTGCATCCCCAGGTTGGATGCAGGGTGTCGGGCGGGCAGCAGTCCATCGCTCACCCCTCTGGTTCTCGGCTCTGAGGAGCTGCCTGGGTCTCTGGTGGGACGCCCAGGGGCAGACGCTTTGTACTTTCGGGCAGATACTACTTTGCAATTCCCCCCAGCACCCTGTACACCAGACAGGCAGGGAGCGCTGGGAGTCACTGTGCTCTCAGCCTCTCTGGTGTCAACACTCTCTCAGAAGGATTACCCTGTGCAAGCCGAAAATCTTCTAAGTGTTGAAGGAATACCCTGGGCAAGGAATACCCTGGGCAAGTGTTGACACCAGAGAGGCTAAAAGCACAGTGACTGCCAGCGCTTGTGGCTTTAGCCTCTCTGGTCTAACACGGTGCTGGGGGGAATTGCAAAGTAGTGCCTCCGGGAAAGTAGAAACCTGGTTTTCGGCTACTGGGACCTCCAGGACGGAGTGCCGGGCAGTGCACAGAACGGATCCGACCGTAGGTGAGACCTCCGCGGGGAGGTTTGCAGGGGTGGTAGGCCCCCTGCACGGAGCTCACGGAGCTCCAGGCTGCCCTCCGGGGCTCGACTCTGCTGCAGCCCCAGCTCGGGTGCAGGGTGTCGGGCCCGCAGCAGTGCAACACGCACATC
>NW_028151890.1:17500-20000 GCF_964638095.1 Poromitra crassiceps | reverse complement strand
TCAAAAATCTTCTAAGTGTTGAGCACTGTGACTGCCAGCGCTATAACAGCCTCTCTGGTGTACACGGTGCTGGGGGGAATTGCAAAGTAGTGCCATCGGGTAGGTAGGAAGCGTCTTCCCATGAGCAAGCCGAAAATTTTCTAAGTGTTGACACCAGAGAGGCTAAAAGCGCTGGGAGTCACTGTGCTGTAACAGCCTCTCTGGTGTCAGCACTTAGAAAAAAAACCAAAAAAAAAAAAAAAAATTTTTTTTTTGGTTTTTTTTCTAAGTGCTGACACCAGAGAGGCTAAAAGCGCAGTGACTCACTGCGCTATTCAGCCTCTCTGGTGTCAGCACTTAGAAGATTTTCGGCTGGCACAGGGTAATCCTTCCCCAGGGTACTCCTGGCCTGGCACAGGGTAATCCTGGCCTGGCACAGGGTAATCCTTACCCAGGGTACTCCTGGCCTGGCACAGGGTACTCCTGGCCTGGCACAGGGTATTCCTGGCCTTGCCCAGGGTATTCCAAAAAGTTTCTAAGTGCTGACACCAGAGAGGCTGTAGCCTCTCTGGTGTAACACGGTGCTGGGGGGAATTGCAAAGTAGTGCCTCCGGGAATATAGAAACCTGGTTTTCGGCTACTGGGACCTCCAGGACGGAGGGCCCGGGCAGTGCACAGAACGGATCCGACCGTAGGTGAGACCTCCGCGGGGAGGTTTGCAGGGGTGGTAGGCCCCCTGCACGGAGCTCACGGAGGCTCCAGGCTGCCCTCCGGGGCTCGACTCTGCTGCAGCCCCAGCTCGGGTGCAGGGTGTCGGGCCCGCAGCAGTCTATCGCAGCCCCCTCTGGAGCTCGCACATGGAGCTCCAGGCTGCCTCAGGGGCTCGGCTCTGCTGCATCCCCAGGTTGGATGCATGGTGTCGGGCAGGCAGCAGTCCATCGCTCACCCCCCCTCTGGAGCTCTGAGCTCCAGGCTGCCTCAGGGGCTCGGCTCTGCTGCATCCCCAGGTTGGATGCATGGTGTCGGGCAGGCAGCAGTCCATCGCTCACCCCCCCTCTGGAGCTCTGAGCTCCAGGCTGCCTCAGGGGCTCGACTCTGCTGCATCCCCAGGTTGGATGCATGGTGTCGGGCAGGCAGCAGTGCAACACGGACCCACACATCACACCCACCCTGACCGATTGGCAAACGTGACCCGCCATCGGAGGGCCCCCGCCGGCCAGCTTAGCTGGTGTTCGGGCGGACGGTTCCTCCGGCCTGCGGGTTCGCCTCTAGACGCGGGGGGCAGCAGTCCATCGCTCACCCCCCCTCTGGAGCTCTGAGCTCCAGGCTGCCTCAGGGGCTCGACTCTGCTGCATCCCCAGGTTGGATGCATGGTGTCGGGCAGGCAGCAGTCCATCGCTCACCCCCCCTCTGGAGCTCTGAGCTCCAGGCTGCCTCAGGGGCTCGACTCTGCTGCATCCCCAGGTTGGATGCAGGGTGTCGGGCGGGCAGCAGTCCATCGCTCACCCCTCTGGTTCTCGGCTCTGAGGAGCTGCCTGGGTCTCTGGTGGGACGCCCAGGGGCAGACGCTTTGTACTTTCGGGCAGATACTACTTTGCAATTCCCCCCAGCACCCTGTACACCAGACAGGCAGGGAGCGCTGGGAGTCACTGTGCTCTCAGCCTCTCTGGTGTCAACACTCTGTCAGAAGGATTACCCTGTGCCAGCCGAAAATCTTCTAAGTGTTGCAGGAATACCCTGGGCAAGGAATACCCTGGGCAAGTGTTGACACCAGAGAGGCTAAAAGCACAGTGACTGCCAGCGCTTGCGGCTTTAGCCTCTCTGGTCTAACACGGTGCTGGGGGGAATTGCAAAGTAGTGCCTCCGTGAAAGTAGAAACCTGGTTTTCGGCTACTGGGACCTCCAGGACGGAGGGCCGGGCAGTGCACAGAACGGATCCGACCGTAGGTGAGACCTCCGCGGGGAGGTTTGCAGGGGTGGTAGGCCCCCTGCACGGAGCTCACGGAGCTCCAGGCTGCCCCTCCGGGGCTCGACTCTGCTGCAGCCCCAGCTCGGGTGCAGGGTGTCGGGCCCGCAGCAGTCCATCACGCCCGCTCTGGAGCTCGCACATGGAGCTCCAGGCTGCCTCAGGGGCTCGACTCTGCTGCATCCCCAGGTTGGATGCACGGTGTCGGGCAGGCAGCAGTCCATCACGCCCGCTCTGGAGCTCGCACATGGAGCTCCAGGCTGCCTCAGGGGCTCGACTCTGCTGCATCCCCAGGTTGGATGCACGGTGTCGGGCAGGCAGCAGTCCATCACGCCCGCTCTGGAGCTCGCACATGGAGCTCCAGGCTGCCTCAGGGGCTCGACTCTGCTGCATCCCCAGGTTGGATGCACGGTGTCGGGCAGGCAGCAGTCCATCACGCCCGCTCTGGAGCTCGCACATGGAGCTCCAGGCTGCCTCAGGGGCTCGACTCTGCTGCATCCCCAGGTTGGATGCACGGTGTCGGGCAGGCAGCAGTCCATCACGCCCGCTCTGGAG
>NW_028151890.1:5000-7500 GCF_964638095.1 Poromitra crassiceps | reverse complement strand
GTACCCGAGATAGGGGCTCTTAGCCTGGGCAGAGGCAGTGTGGAGGTAAGGGGACCTGCTGGGTCTATGGTACCCGAGATAGGGGCTCTTAGCCTGGGCAGAGGCAGTGTGGAGGTAAGGGGACCTGCCTGGGTCTATGGTACCCCGAGATAGGGGCTCTTAGCCTGGGCAGAGGCAGTGTGGAGGTAGGGGGGCTTGCCTGGGTGTTGTATCCCGCCCAGGGGTGCACTGGGCCTGGGGACCCCGACTTGGTCCTCGGCGTCCAGCCAGAGGGGCCCGCGGGCCCCAGCTTTGGACTCCCCAGTGAGCTCCAGGCAGTGAGGGTCCATGCCTGGGTGTTGTATCCCGCCCAGGGGTGCACTGGGCCTGGGGACCCCGACTTGGTGACCGGCGTCCAGCCAGAGGTCCGCGGGCCCCAGCTTTGGACTCCCCAGTGAGCTCCAGGCAGTGAGGGTCCATGCCTGGGTGTTGTGGTGCACTGGGCCTGGGGACCCCGACTTGGTGACCGGCGTCCAGCCAGAGGTCCGCGGGCCCCAGCTTTGGACTCCCCAGTGAGCTCCAGGCAGTGAGGGTCCATGCCTGGGTGTTGTGGTGCACTGGGCCTGGGGACCCCGACTTGGTGACCGGCGTCCTAGCCAGAGGGCCGCGGGGCCCCAGCTTGGGACTCCCCAGTGAGCTCCAGGCAGTGAGGGTCCATGCCTGGGTGTTGTATCCCGCCCAGGGGTGCACTGGGCCTGGGGACCCCGACTTGGTCCTCGGCGTCCAGCCAGAGGGCCGCGGGCCCCAGCTTTGGACTCCCCAGTGAGCTCCAGGCAGTGAGGGTCCATGCCTGGGTGTTGTATCCCGCCCAGGGGTGCACTGGGCCTGGGGACCCCGACTTGGTCACCGGCGTCCAGCCAGAGGGCCGCGGCCCCAGCTTGGGAAGCCCCAGGCAGTGGGGGGTCCATGCCTGCCTGTTGTACCCCGCCCAGGGCGCACCAAAGTCGGGTAGAAAAAGTTGGAAAACAGGTCAAAAAATCTTCTAAGTGTTGAGCACTGTGACTGCCAGCGCTATAACAGCCTCTCTGGTGTACACGGTGCTGGGGGGAATTGCAAAGTAGTGCCATCGGGTAGGAGCGTCTTCCCATGAGCAAGCCGAAAATTTTCTAAGTGTTGACACCAGAGAGGCTAAAAGCGCTGGGAGTCACTGTGCTGTAACAGCCTCTCTGGTGTCAGCACTTAGAAAAAAAACCAAAAAAAAAAAAAAAAATTTTTTTTTTGGTTTTTTTTCTAAGTGCTGACACCAGAGAGGCTAAAAGCGCAGTGACTCACTGCGCTATTCAGCCTCTCTGGTGTCAGCACTTAGAAGATTTTCGGCTGGCACAGGGTAATCCTTCCCCAGGGTACTCCTGGCCTGGCACAGGGTAATCCTGGCCTGGCACAGGGTAATCCTTACCCAGGGTACTCCTGGCCTGGCACAGGGTACTCCTGGCCTGGCACAGGGTATTCCTGGCCTTGCCCAGGGTATTCCAAAAAGTTTCTAAGTGCTGACACCAGAGAGGCTGTAGCCTCTCTGGTGTAACACGGTGCTGGGGGGAATTGCAAAGTAGTGCCTCCGGGAATATAGAAACCTGGTTTTCGGCTACTGGGACCTCCAGGACGGAGGGCCCGGGCAGTGCACAGAACGGATCCGACCGTAGGTGAGACCTCCGCGGGGAGGTTTGCAGGGGTGGTAGGCCCCCTGCACGGAGCTCACGGAGGCTCCAGGCTGCCCTCCGGGGCTCGACTCTGCTGCAGCCCCAGCTCGGGTGCAGGGTGTCGGGCCCGCAGCAGTCTATCGCAGCCCCCTCTGGAGCTCGCACATGGAGCTCCAGGCTGCCTCAGGGGCTCGGCTCTGCTGCATCCCCAGGTTGGATGCATGGTGTCGGGCAGGCAGCAGTCCATCGCTCACCCCCCCTCTGGAGCTCTGAGCTCCAGGCTGCCTCAGGGGCTCGGCTCTGCTGCATCCCCAGGTTGGATGCATGGTGTCGGGCAGGCAGCAGTCCATCGCTCACCCCCCCTCTGGAGCTCTGAGCTCCAGGCTGCCTCAGGGGCTCGACTCTGCTGCATCCCCAGGTTGGATGCATGGTGTCGGGCAGGCAGCAGTGCAACACGGACCCACACATCACACCCACCCTGACCGATTGGCAAACGTGACCCGCCATCGGAGGGCCCCCGCCGGCCAGCTTAGCTGGTGTTCGGGCGGACGGTTCCTCCGGCCTGCGGGTTCGCCTCTAGACGCGGGGGGCAGCAGTCCATCGCTCACCCCCCCTCTGGAGCTCTGAGCTCCAGGCTGCCTCAGGGGCTCGACTCTGCTGCATCCCCAGGTTGGATGCATGGTGTCGGGCAGGCAGCAGTCCATCGCTCACCCCCCCTCTGGAGCTCTGAGCTCCAGGCTGCCTCAGGGGCTCGACTCTGCTGCATCCCCAGGTTGGATGCAGGGTGTCGGGCGGGCAGCAGTCCATCGCTCACCCCTCTGGTT